>NC_091504.1:6144602-6248830 GCF_947461875.1 Haliaeetus albicilla | reverse complement strand
AACCAGCAGCCGCCATCGAGCCCGTCCAACCCCCCCCCCGGTTCCTTCCTGGTGCCACTTCCTTGGGTGTGGGGGGGGTGACGAGGGGTGTCCCGTGTGTGTGTCCCCCCCCCCAGGCAGGGACCCCGTGACGCTGCCAGATGTGGCCGGGGACACGCACGTGGGCGGGGGCTGGCGCCCTGCCTGTACTCCCCCCCCCCCGGCCACATCTGGATCCAGTTTGGCTCTTGCTAAACCAGCCGCGCCCAGCCTGACTCAGAGCCCCCGGCCGTGCGGGCAGCACCCAGAGCAGCGCAGGCAGCGCCCAGTTTGGTGCAGGCAGCACCCAGTTTGGTGCAGGCAGCACCCAGAGCGGCGCAGGCAGCTCAGCGCGGTGCAGGCAGCGCCCAGCTTCTTGCAGGCAGCGCCCAGAGCGGTGCAGGCAGCGCCCAGGTCAGTGCAGGCAGCTCAGCTCGGTGCAGGCAGCGCCCAGCTTGGTACAGGCAGCACCCAGATTGCTGCGGGCAGCACCCAGTGGGCTGCAGGCAGCTCCCTGTCCGGTGCGGGCAGTGCCCAGGTCGGTGCAGGCAGCGCCCAGTTTGGTGCATGTAGAATCCAGTTTGGTGCATGTAGCACCCAGTTTGGAGCAGGCAGCACCCAGTTTTTGGTGCATGTAGCACCCAGTTTGGAGCAGGCAGCACCCAGTTTGGTGCATGTAGAACCCAGTTTGGTGCATGTAGCACGCAGTTTGGAGCAGGCAGCACCCAGTTTTTGGTGCATGTAGAACCCAGTTTGGAGCAGGCAGCACCCAGTTTGGTGCATGTAGAACCCAGTTTGGAGCAGGCAGCACCCAGTTTTTGGTGCATGTAGCACCCAGTTTGGAGCAGGCAGCACCCAGTTTGGAGCAGGCAGCACCCAGTTTTTGGTGCATGTAGAACCCAGTTTGGAGCAGGCAGCACCCAGTTTTTGGTGCATGTAGCACCCAGTTTGGAGCAGGCAGCACCCAGTTTGGAGCAGGCAGCACCCAGTTTGGTGCATGTAGAACCCAGTTTGGAGCAGGCAGCACCCAGTTTGGTGCATGTAGAACCCAGTTTGGAGCAGGCAACACCCAGATTGGTGCAGGCAGAACCCAGTTTGGAGCAGGCAGCACCCGCCCCGGTGCCGGCCAAGCCCCCCAACCCCTCGGCCCCCCTTTTCCCGGTCGTACCAGCCCCCCCAGCAGCTCAGGGGGCCGCAGCCCCCCCAGAAGCCGCGGGGCCGGTTCCCCCCAACCCGCCGGTGGGCCGCGGTGCCGGCAGCGCCGGGCTTTCCCTGCCTCGGCCCCTTCGGCCGCCCGTGACCCCGCTGCCAAATTCCTGCTTGTTTACTGGCAGCGGGAGCCGCGGGCGGCGCGGCCCAGCCCCGCCGGCGTGGGAGGCAGGCCGGCAGCCCCGGTACCCGCTGCCAGGGCCTCGGCGCTGCCGGCGGCCGGTAGAGCCGGCGTGGCCGGGCGGTGCCGGGGTGCGACGGGCAGGGGCTGGGGGGGCGTCGGAGACGGCGAGGCCGGCGTGCTGCGGGGAGTCGCTGCCGGACGACCGCCGCAGCGAAGCGAGCGGTGCCACGGGGCGGCCGGGCAATGCCACGGTGAATCGAGCAGTGCCACGGTGCAGCCGGGCAATGCCACGGTGCAGCTGGACGCTACCACGGTGAAGCAAGCGGTGCCACGGTGCAGCCGGGCAGTGCCATGGTGCAGGGCAGTGCCATGGTGCAGGGCGGTGCCATGGTGCAGCCAGGCAGTGCCATGGTGCAGGGCGGTGCCATGGTGCAGCCAGGCACCACCATGGTGAAGCGAGCGGTGCCACGGTGCAGCTGGGCAATGCCACGGTGCAGCTGGACGCTACCACGGTGAAGCAAGTGGTGCCATGGTGCAGCCGGGCAGTGCCATGGGGCAGGGCGGTGCCACGGTGCAGCCGGGCACCACCACGGTGAAGCGAGCGGTGCCACGGTGCAGCCAGGCAATGCCACGGTGCAGCCGGGCACCACCACCGTGAAGCAAGCGGTGCCACGGTGCAGCCGGGCACCACCCTGGTGCAAGGCACTACCACAGTGCAGCCGGGCAATGCCATGGTGAAGCGAGCAGTGCCACGGTGCAGCCAAGCCTTGCCATGGTGCAGCCGGGAACCACCATGGGGAAGTGGGTAGTGCCATGCTGCTGCCAGGCAATGCCGCGGTGCAGCCGGTTAACGCCACGGTGCTGCTGGCCCTGCTCCGGTGCAGCCGGTCTTTGCCACGGTGTGACCGGGTGCTGCCGCTCCGCTCTCGTCCCCGGTGTGCCGGGCGCAGGGGCTGGCTGCCGGCCCGGCTGCCCGGTGGGGGCGGCTGCACGTGGCTCTCGAGGAATCCCGCGCCGGCGTGGGCAGGAATTTGGGGGGGGGGGAGGTTGTGGCACCCCGGCCACCCTCCAGTGCCACCGGCATCGCTGGCATTGCAGGGGCTGTGCCGACAGCTGTGACTTCCTCCCCCCCCCCAAAAAAACCCCTCCTGCGTGCAGCCCCGTGCCGTGGGGCAGGGTCCCCTCCCAGCCGTCCCCGTGCCGCCCCTCGCCTGGGCACACGGCGCAGCAACGCCGGTGGCCGGCTGCCAGCTCGGAATCCCAAAAATCCCCCCGCGCCGGCGTACGAAGGACGGGGGGACGGGGGGGGGCAGTTCCCATCCCCCCCCAGGCTTGGCGGGGCGAGGGGGGGGGCGTCCCTTTTGTCACCCCCCCCCTTACACCGGGGACGGGGGGACACGACGGTGCCAACGCAACCGCGGCCTTTTCCGGCTGTGCCGGCGAAGCCACATCTGGAGGAAATACAGCTGTTGGCGGTGGCCGGATCCTGCCGCGGCTCAACCCTTTCGGACATCCCCCCCCCCCCCAAAATAAGGGGTGTGGGTGGGGTTGGGACCCCCCCCAAAAAAACGTGGGGGGTCCCTGTGGCCGCCGGCGCTTCGCCGGCGCGGTGCCAGCGGGAAGCGGAGGGGGGAGGCGGTGGCCGGCGATGAGCCATGCCTGCGGTATGTGCCGGCCTGGCTCGGGCCGCCGAGGCCGGATCCTGCCCCGTTGTCACCGCCGCGGCCGTCACCGCCGCGGCCGTCACCGCCGGTCTTTCTCCGGCCTTCCATCGCCAAAACCCGTCCGGCTTTCTCCGCCGGCACGTCGGGACTTGCCGCTCGGCGCGGTGAACGGGGCACATGGCCGCCTTCGGCTCTTTCTCCCCCCCACTCCGGCTCCTCCTTCACCGCCGCGCTCCGGTTCGGTGATAAACAACCGGCGGCTTCTTCGGTATTCCGGCCGGAGCCGGGACTCCGGTTATAAATAACCGGGAGCGCGGCCGGGGGGAGAACGCGGCGCGTACCGGCGCGCCGTGGGGCGCGGAGACCCACGGAGCCCCGTGGGGCTGGGTGGGTGCTGGCGGCCGGAGGGACGTCAGTGGGGGGGGGGGGGAATCGGCGAGGGGGGGTCCTGGGGGGGGGCTTAAGGACGGGGAAGGGCCTGAACTGGGGGAGGAAGGAGCTCCCGGACCAGTATGTACTGGGCCAAACTGGGAAGTGGCTCTGGGGAGGAGCTGCAGGTCCCCGTGGGCACTAAGTCGAATGTGACCCGGTGAGAAACCTCACCAGGGCGGAGGAATCGGTGAGGGGGGGTCCTGGGGGGGCGCAAGGAAAGGGAAGGTCCTGCACTGGGGGAGGAAGAACCTCACGGACCAGTATGTACTGGGCCAAACTGGGAAGTGGCTCTGCAGGAGAGCTGCAGGTCCCAGTGGGCACTGAGTTGCACGTGACCCGGTGAGAAACCTCATGAGGCCGGAGGAATCGCCAAGGGGGGGTCCCAGGGGGGGTCCAAGGACAGGGAAGGTCCTGAACTGGGGGAGGAAGGAGCTCATGGACCAGTACGTACTGGGCCAAACTGGGAAGCGGCTCTGCAGAAGAGCTGCAGGTCCCGGTGGGCACAAAGGTGACCATGAGCTGCTGAGGGACATCACCAGGCTGGAGGAATTGTTGGGGGGGGGTCCTGGGGGGGCTCAAGGAAAGGGAAGCTCCTGCACTGGGGGAGGAACAGCCTCACGGACCGGTATGTACTGGGCCAAACTGGGAAGTGGCTCTGGGGAGGAGCTGGGGGTCCCAGTGGGCACCGAGTTGAATGTGATCCAGTGAGGGACGTCACCAGGCCGGAGGAATTATTGGGGGGGGTCCTGGGGGGGGGCCAAGGGTGGGGAAGGTCCTGAACCGGGGGAGGAATGATCTCACGGACCAGTATGTACTGGGCCAAACTGGGAAGCGGCTCTGGGGTCCCGGTGGGCACTGAAGTGACCAGGAGCAGGTGACGTCCCCTTGGAGCGGCCGCGCTGCCGGGGGGGTCCTGGGGGGGGGGGGTGTCCCTCCCCTCTACTGGTGACCTGGGTCCAGCGGGGGGGGGGCACCCCCTCCCCAGTCCGTGAGAGACTGGGACATACTGGGAAATGTCCAGGGAAGGGGTGGGGGGGGATGTTGGGGTGGGGGGGGGTCCCAAAGGCTCCAGGACTTGGGGGGGGGTCCCATCCCAGGGTCCCCCAAGCTGAAACTCCAGTGGGCACTGGGACTGGGAACTGGGAACTGAGACTGGGACCAGGAACCTGGGACTGGGAACTGGGACTGGGACCGGGACCAGAATTGGGACTGGGATCAGGAACTGGGACCGGGACCAGGAACTGGGTCCAGGACTGGGAACTGGGAACTGGGACTGGGGTTGGGAACGGGGATGGGGATCAGGAACTGGGACCAAGAACTGGGCCTGGGCCTGGGAACTGGAAACCAGGAACTGGGACTGGGATCAGGAGCAGGGACTGGGATCGGGACTGGGATTGGGGAACCAGGACCGGGACCAGGACTGGGAACTGGGACCGGGATCAGGAACTGGGACTGGGAGTGGGAACTGGAACTGGGACTGAGAACTGGGATTGGGAACCGGGACCAGGACCAGGGCTGGGACTGGTGACCCGGGAACTGGGACCGGGATCAGGAACTGGGACCGGGATTGGGAACTGGGACCGGGGACCGGGACCGGGACCAGGACCAGGATCGGGAACTGGGACTGGGATCAGGAACTGGGAATGAGAACTGGAACTGGGACTGGGACCAGGGGACCAGGACCGGGACTGGGACTGGGGAACCTGGAACTGGGCCAGGATCAGGAACCGGGACTGGGATTGGGAACTGGGACCGGGGAATGGGGAACGGGGAACGGGAACAGGGAACCGGGACTGGGACCGGAAACAGAGAACTGGGAGCGGGGAACTGGGAACTGGGACCAGGACCAGGACCGGGGAACTGGGACCGGGATTGGGAACTGGGACCGAGAACCGGGACCGGGACTGGGACTGGAACCGGGACCGGGACCGGGACTGGGACTGGGAGCAGGGAACTGGGACTGGGACCGGGACTGGGACTGGAACTGGGACCAGGACTGGGACTGGGACCGCGGGAACAGGGAACTGGGACTGGGATTGGGAACTGGGACTGGGACCGGGACTGGGATGGGGAACCAAGACTGGGAACAGGGAACTGGGACCAGGACTGGGGAACCAGGAACCAGGACCGGGATTGGGAACCGGGACCGAGAACCAGGACTGGGACTGGGACTGGGGAATGGGGAATCAGGACGGGGACCGGGACTGGGGAACTGGGACTGGGATTGGGAACTGGGACCGAGAACTGGAACCGGGAGTGGGAGCGGGACCAGGACCAGGGGACTGAGACCAGGACTGGGGAACCAGGACTGGGATTGGGACCTGGGACTGAGAACTGGGAGTGGGACTGGGACTGGGACCAGGGGACTGGGACGGGGAACTGGGACTGGGATTGGGAACTGGGACCGAGAACTGGGACTGGGGAACCGGGAACAGGGAACCGGGACGGGGACTGAGAACTGGGACTGGGACCGGGATTGGGGATTGGGAACTGGGACCGAGAACTGGGACTGGGACTGGGAGTGGGACCGGGACCGGGGGACCGGGAGTGGGGAACCGGGACTGGGATTGGGAACTGGGACGGAAAACTGGGACTGGGACTGGGACTGGGGAATGGGGAATCGGGATGGGGACCGGGATTGGGGTTGGAAACTGGGACCGAGAACTGGGAGTGGGAGTAGGACCAGGACCAGGAGAGTGGGACTGGGGAACCGGACTGGGATTGGGAACTGGGATGGAAAACCAGGACTGGGAC
Source organism: Haliaeetus albicilla (assembly GCF_947461875.1). Lineage (NCBI taxonomy): Eukaryota > Metazoa > Chordata > Aves > Accipitriformes > Accipitridae > Haliaeetus > Haliaeetus albicilla. The sequence continues at coordinate 6,242,629 of NC_091504.1, read as the reverse complement.
TGGGGAATGGGGAATCAGGATGGGGACTGGGATTGGGACCGGGACCGGGGAACCAGGACTGGGATTGGGAACTGGGACCGAGAACTGGGAGTGGGAGTGGGACCAGGACCAGGGGACTGGGAGTGGGGAACCGGGACCGGGATTGGGAACCGGGACGGAAAACCAGGAGTGGGATTGGAACCGGGACCGAGACCCGGGACCGGGATTGGGGAATGGGGACCGGGATTGGGAACCGGGACGGAAAACCGGGAGTGGGAGTGGAACCGGGACCGAGACCCGGGACCGGGATTGGGGAATGGGGACCGGGATTGGGAACCGGGACGGAAAACCGGGAGCGGGAGTGGGACCGGGACCGAGACCCGGGACCGGGACCGGGGAGCCGGGAGCGGGATTGGGAACCGGGACGGAAACCGGGAGCGGGCCGGTGGCTCTGGGGCTCCGGGGCCGTCCCGGGGCGGCGGCCGCCCGCGGCTGGTCCCACCCCGGCGGGGAGGCGGAGGCTCCGCCGCTCGGCGGCGTTACAAGAGCCCGGCCCCGCTCGGGGCGCGGCCACTCGCAGCGCTCCCGCCGCCCCGCACGGACCCGCCGGGACCCGCCGGGACCGGGACCGGGACCCGCCGCCAGGAACCCCGGGAGCGGGAGGGACCGGCCCCGGGCATGGTCCTGCCGGGGAGCTGAGCTCCGCTGCCCGCAGGTACCCACCGGCCGGGGGGGGGGGGGCTCCGGGAGTGCGGGGAGGGGCGGGGGGTCCCGGGACCGGCCCGGGAGTTGAGGGAACCGGCCCGGGGGGGGGGGGGGCTCTGGGGGTCCCGGGGGCTTCGGTGATCCCGGGATCGTCGCCGGGGTGCAGGGTGGGGTGGCCCGGGGGGGGCTCCGGTTGTCCCGGGACCGGCCCGGGGGTCCCGGGGGTGCAGGGTGGACCGGCCCGGGGGGGGTCCGGGGGTCCTGGGACTGTCCCGCTGGTCCCGGGGGGGCTCCGGGGGTCCCGGGGGCTTCGATGGTCCCGGGATCGGCCCGGGGCTGCAGGGTGGGGTGGCCCGGGGGGGGGGGCTCGGGTGATCCCGGGACTGTCCCGTTGATCCCGGGACCGTCCCGGGGAGGGGGGCCCCGCTGGTCCCGGGAGTTAAGGAGAGTGTCCCGGGGGGGGCTCCGGTGATCCCGGGACTGTCCCGGGGGGGTGGGGGGGGCGGCTCCGCCGGTCCCGGGAGTGCAAAGGGGTGTCCCGGGGGGGGGGGGGGCTCCGGTTGCTCCGCGGAGGGGGGGGGTGTGTGTGTGTGTGTCCCACGAGTGTCCCGTGAATTCCCCCGGGGGGGTCGGGGTGTCCCGGTGGGCTCCGACCGCGCCCCGAGGCCCCGCTCCGGCCGCGCAGGGCGTGGCCCCCCCCGCCCCCCCCCCGTCCCGTCGTTCCCCCCCCCCCCCCCCCGCTCTGCCACGCCCTGCCCGCACGCGGGGAGTCCCCGCTGGGGGCGGGGCAGCGGATTCCCCCCCCCTCCCCCCCCCAGGCAGAGGGGACCCCCCCGGGGGGTGTCCCGGTACCGTCGGTATTTTGGGGGGGGAGGGAATCCCCCCCCCGGGGATCCCGGCGTGGGCGGCACGGTCAGCAGGGCGGTTACGGCGGGGGGGGGGGAAGGATTTTTTTTTGGGGGGGTGGGGGGGCTCGCATCAGTTTTTAGGGTGCGCTTAACCCCCCCCCCCCGCACTAAGGACCAGTGGGGTCGGTTGCTGGCGAAGGCGGGATTTTGGGGGGGTGGGGGGGGTGCCCCACCCATTGCACCCGCTGGGGCGCGGCCGGCACCCGCGCGCCATTTCACCCCACCCCCGGGGGGGGGACGACACCCCGACACCCCCCCAATTTCCAAAAGCCCACGGGGAAGGACGGAGCGGAGCGGGCGCACCCCAAAAGGGACCGCAGCCCGGCGAGCCCCCGAAATCCGAGCCCAGCTCGGGGGGGGGCGAATGGTTCCCAGCACCCCCCTACCCCCCCCTCAAAATTTTTGGGGCGCGGGCGGCGGATTCGGGGCCCGACCGACGGCGGTCGCCTCGTCCCCGCCGCCGTAACGAAGCGGAGGGAGGGGGACGCGACGGGGTGGGGATGGCGGACGCGTGGGGTTGGTTTTTTTTTTGGGGGGGGGTGGGGGGGGGTTGTGGCACCCCACACCCCAACGCCAGCGCGTCGTGGCTGCGGGCAGCGTCCCCGGCGAGAGGCGGCAGCCGGTGAAACCGGTCGGGGAGCTGCCGCGGTGGCGGCGGCGGGAGAGTTTCTCGCGACGCCCGCGGGACTCTCGCTCCGGAGCCGGTTCGACCGGTACAGGCCGCGAAGGCCGAAGCCTCCTCCTCCTCTCCCAATTTTTCCCAGTTTCTTCCCCTTTTTTTCTTTTTTTTTTTTTATTTTTTTTAATTTTTTTAAAATTTTTTTCCGTCGGCTTTGGCTGCGCCGGAGCTCGGCACCGAGGGTTTTCCTGGGAGGATCCCTGCCCCGTGCGTCACCGTCCCTCCCAGCCTGGCCGCCGGCCCTGGCTTGTTCCTCCTCCGGGGACGAACCGGTGGCGCGTTCGGTCCCACGGGGGGTGCAGTTTGGGGGGGTGGGGGGGGGCAGCACCCAGGGTGCCCCCCCACCCCCCCCCCCCAGCTCTCACTGGAGACAAGATTTGGGGGTGACCGGGTGCTCATTAGCAGACGTGGGGGTCTCCGGTGGTGTCTGTGTCCCATTCCGTCCATCCCTGTCCCCCCCCCAAAAAAAAATCCCCCCCCCCCCGTTAATCCCGCTCGTTAATTAGCTGCAACTCAGCATTGGCAGGCTCCTCATTGAAAGCTGCCCCACGAGCAACGCTTTTGGCGGGGTCCCAGGGGAGATTTGGGGGGCTGGGGGGGGGGGCAGGACCCCCCCCCCCCCCAAATTTGGAACTTTGTGGTAGTTTGGGGGCTCGCTCTTTGCCGGGGGGAGGACGACAACCGTGCCGTGGGGCTCGTGGTTAGCCATCGCCGGTGGGTGAAGGATTTTGGGGACCCCCCCGCTTGGTTTTGGGGGGGGCAGCCCCCTCCCGGAGTGGCGGGGGGGGGGGGGTGTTGTGGTCCCGGCTGAGGATGCCGAACCCCGGTGTCACCCGTGATGGGGGTCACGCCGTGGCGGGGGGGGGGGTGTCATCTCGGTGACCGGAGAGGAGGAAGATTGGGGGGGGGGGGTGTGTCTCAGGGGTTTTGTCCCCCCCCGCGCGAGCCGAGCGGGCGCGATGCCGTTTTTTTCGGGCGATTAACGAGCTGTGGCCTCAGCACATCGTCCCTTTTGTGGCCCCGGCGCGGGGATTGCGCCGGCGGCTGCACAAACAACTCGCCGGGCCCGGTTACGCCGAAAGGGATTTCTGCTGAGGGCTGCGCCCCAGAAACGGGGTCTGGGGGGGGGGGTCGTCGTGTCCCCCCCATGGGGGGTGGAGGGGATCCACCGCCATCCTCGTGCCCCCGGTGCAGCCGGCGGCATCGGCGGTGCTGCGCCGAAACAGCCCCCGGGACCGGGCGTCCGTTTGGGGGGTGTTTGGCTTTTTGGGGGTGCCGGTGGGACGCGGGGGGTCCTCGGGGGGGGACAGGACGTCCCCACGTTTTACGGGCACGGCTGTCTTCGTTCGGGTGACATCTCATCTCGGCTGTGGCATGGCGAGGGGGGGTGTTGGGGGGGGGGCAGCAACTAAAAATATAAGGAGAAGGGGCAGCACGTGGCTCACCCCAAAAATAGCAGCAGGCGGCCGCGGTCGCGGCGGCGGGGCTGGCATTGCTGCCGAGGACGCCGGCGAAGGTGAGGAGGGGATGGGAAGGGTTTCTCCATCCGCCGTGCTCACCCAGGCTGTCCCTGACCAGGCAGAGGGGGGGGAAAACCCATCGTGTCCCCCCCCACCGCCATCCCCGCCACCGCCCCGGGGTCTCTTCGAGGTGGGGGAAGGAGCGGCGGAGGGTTTGGGTCGAGTTTGGCCGCCCGGAGACTCTCCCTGCGCTCGGAGGCAGCCGGGCGAGCTCTGAGTCACCTCCCCACCCAGCCCGCGGGACCTCTCCCCAGCTCCCTGACTCACAAACCTGTTTGGCCTCCGCCGGAGTTGAGTTTTCCAGATGGTTCCGTGGTGGCCGAATAGTTCCTCCGGCGGTGACGCTTCTTGCAGAGCCGCGGGGGGGGGGGCGGTGAGGTGGGATGGGACCTCCAAGGTCACCCTCGTCCCACCTTCTTCTCCAGCTGGGCCACCCGGAGCCCCTCGGGACAACGTCCCACCGTCTCCTGAAGCTCCCCGAGGGCGGAGATGCCACCAACCCCTCCCCGGGCAACTTCTGCCGGTGCCTGGGGACCCTCCCAGTGAAAAGGAGCTTCTCCATGGGTGACGGTAGAATCGTTTAGGTCGGAAAAGACCTTTAAGATCATCGAGTCCAACTGTCAACCCAACTCCACCGGTCCTCCAGTTTGTGCCCATGGCCGCTGGCCCACCAGCACATGCTGGTGCCCGGGGTCGTTCCACCCCACGGGCGGGACTTTGCCCGTCCCCTCGTTGAACGAACGCGACCGTTCGCCGCCTTTGTGTCGGTGGCTCGTGGTCAACTTGGTGTCTGCCAGGACCCCCGGGGCCTTTGTTCCGAGCTGTTTTCCAACCAGGTGGCCCCCAGCACCTATTGGTGCTTCTGGATGGTGGTCCCAAGCTGGTCCCCCCGGTTCAGCATCATCTGCGACCTTGTGCCCCATCCTGCAGATGATTTAAAAAGCAGGGACCGCTCAGCTGGCAAGTGCAGAACCCCGGTCTTGCAGATATCCTCAGGTTGCCGGAAGAGCTGGTGGAGTCTCCGTCTTGGAGATATCCGCGAGCCGTCCGGATGCGGTCCTCCACGGGCCGCCTCGAAGTGGCTTGTGGTTTGGACCAGGTGATCTCCGGACGTCCCGTCCCACCTCAACCGCTCCATGCCCCGAGGCAGTTTGGGGTTTCTCTGGGGCTTTGGAAGGCAATGATGTCACATGCCCCCCCTGCCCCCAGGGGAAGGTCCGTGCAACCCTGTGAAGGGCAGCACCTCCGTTGACTTTGCCCTGCTGAGGAGGCCGGTGTCCTCGCTGGGTTCCATCCTGCTGAACCTTCGGGAAGGTTCACGCCTGGAGGGGCTCCATAGAGTTGCGCCGCTTCCGTGCTTGCCCGACATCTTGGTGCTGAACGAGCTGCTCTGAGGTTTAGATCCTTGGCTGGTGCCTGTAGAAAAGGAGAGAACCCCCAAATCCCCTCCAAAACCCCCTTCTGCGTCCCTGTCTCCCCTTTTTACTGGCAGCACTCGGGAGAGCTGCAAGGGGCAGCAGGTGGGTGAAGGAGATGTCATGGGTGGCCCTTTTTTTTGAGAACCCTTCCCGTTGCCAGCCCCAGGCGGGCATGTTTCACTCCAGGCCAGCTGGAAATACCGAGTTTCTCTCTAAATTTGGGTTCGGGTTAAGGAAAGGAGACCTTGACGAGGTTGCCCTTGTGAGGTGCTTCGGTAGAGGCTTTGCCGTGGGAAGCCGCGGGGCAGGCAGCTGTGACCCTGCTTGGGCAGATGCGCTCCTGCCCCGTGCTCCCGGTCCGAGCGTTGGCTGCGGCATCCAGCCTGGCTCGTCCCGTCTTTGCCCTCCGTAACCTTTGCGGCCGTGTTTGTTGGAAGGAGGATTTCTTTTCTATATTTCTCGTGCCTGCCCGAAGCTCGCTAGAAACAGAGAAATCCCTTCAGCTCCTTTTTAGGTGGCAAAAAGAAGTTGACTTCGGGGTGGTGGTCCGGAGCACAGGGAGACACGGGTGAAGCAGGAGAGTGGATGTTGCAAAGTGACTGTTGCTTTTGTACTTCCCAACCATTCCACACTTGAATTTCTTTAGTTTCCATATAACGGCAGAAACATCTATTACTCGAGCATGAGAAGAGCTTCTCCAAGGACCGTGTTGGTCCAAGGTGTCTCGGTAACAACCTTCGGTTGGGCCGACGAGACGTGGCGGCCATGTGCCACCCTCGGCCGCCGTGATGTTTAGCTCTTGGACAGCTTCTCGCTTGTTGTCCTGTTGACCAAAGACGCCCATCTCGCAGTACGGCCTCGGGCAGAGTCGTGGCGTGGGCGGCTGGGACGCGCTTTGGCTCCCATCCCGTCTGAGTGTCGAAGGCGGAAGAAAGAGGGAGTGGGAGGAAAGCCAGAGTGAGTTTCACACGGACCTCTCTGATGTCCCCACCAGGCTGGGAAGGTGAAACGAAAGCTGCTGCAAGGTCCACAAGTGAAGACAGAGGGATTCCTGGGGCGGATCCGGCCAGGACCAGCATCCCAGCAAGGTCAGTGGGGTGGAGCTGGTTTAGCTCTTCTTCCTCAACATCCCGTGCTCAAAACCCACGTCCATCTCCTCCGTTGTGCTTCCCTTCTCACCCTCTGCCTTTTTTTTTTTTTTTTTTTTTTTGCTTCCTCAGATGGAGAAGGAGGAGGAGACCCGGGAGATCCTGCTCCCCAACTGGCAGGGCAGCGGCTCCCATGGCATCACCATCGACCAGACGGATGACGGGGTCTTCGTCAAGCGAGTGCAGCAAAACTCCCCGGCTGCCAAGATGGGCGTCGTGAAGGAAGGTGGGACCTTGGCGCGGAGGTTGTTGTGGGGAAGGCCTTTTGGGGGGAAAAATGGGTTCTTTGTGTCTGTTTTTACCATCTTGGCGATGCCTCGATTGCTTCCTTCTTCTTCCTCTTGGGCAATAACCCTAATGCTCAAGCGTCGTTGCTCCCCATCTTGCTTGCAGCGGGGATGGGGGAGTCTCCTCCCTGCCTCTCCCTTCTGAAATATCTCACCTCTCGCCCCTCTGCTCACCCCCCCCTCCCGTACCCCCCCCAGGGGATCAGATCGTGAGCGCCACGGTCTATTTTGACAACCTGCAATCCGGGGAAGTCACGCAGCTGCTCAACAGCATGGGCCACCACACGGTGGGCTTGCGCTTGCAACGGAAAGGGGACAAGTCACCGCTGCCGGGACAGTCATGGTCACACGACGTGTTTGCGGCCAGCAGCCCAGAAGTCGTTCTGGTGAGTGACAGGGAAGGAGGGATGGCGGGGGGGGCGGGGGGCAGGAAGCATCCTGGTGCTAATGAAGGTCTCTGTGTTTCCAGAGTGGAGATGACGAGGAGTACAGGAGGATTTACACAACGAAAATCAAACCCCGGCTGAAGTCGGAGGAGGCGGTGGAAGCGGAGTGTGGCGGAACGCAGAGCAGGACCATTACGGTCACCAGAAAAGTGACGGCATACACCGTCGATGTCACGAGGCATGACGGAGCAAAAGATGTTGACGTCGTCGGCCCAGACTTTAAAATCCGGATCCCGACCCAGGAGATCACCCACGTGATGAAGACCGACGTGGAAACGGAGCCTGGGAAAACCGTGATCAAAATGGCACCGGGGGATCTGCCTGGGAGAAGCACCCAAGCCACAGACTGGAGCATGGACATCAGAGGGGCACCTCCTGGACCAACGGTTGAATCATCTGCCCAGAAGCTGGATGTCCACCTCGGCGAGGCTCAGTTTGGGAAGCCCGGGATAACCGTGTCGGGAACGCAAATGATGGGCGTTCACCTGAGGACTCAGATGGACCCTACACTGCCGGGGAGCCAAGTTCCTGCTGGGGAAACTGGAAAATCTGTTACAGTGGAGATGCCAGGACGTAACGTTTCCGGCACGGCGTTCCTGGGCCCCCAGGGCAGCTCGCCCAGAATCGAAGCCAATGGACAGATGGGAAACCTGGACGCAGGTTTTCACATCAAGGGTCCCAGGTTGGATGGCAAAGGACACGTTTCTGGCATGGATGTCCAAGGGGAGCTGCGGGGGGGGATGCTGTCACACGCCGATGCTTCTGCCCCTTGTCTTCAGGGAGATATCAAAGCCCCTGGAGCTGACGTTTCTTTACCAGCGATGGAACATCCAGCTGTTGATGTGGGGAAAATCAAGATTCCCGTTTTGAAAATGCCCAGATTTGGGTTCCAGACCGCAGGATCTGGCATCGAAGCTCAAGCCCCGCAGGTGGGCACCGACGTGCCCATGCCAAAGCTGCAGGCTCCCTGCGTGGACGTTGCCTCCTCATCTGTCCACATCACAGGACCTGAAGTTTCAGCTCCTTCAGTTAAATTCTCAAAGCCGCAGGTGGACATGGGGTTGAAGGGTGCTGTGAAGGTTCCCTCGCCAGGACTGGAGGTCCCCGGCGTGGCTATCAAAGGACCCAGTGTAGAGCTCCCAGCTTCTGATGCAGATGTTCACAGTGGCAAGGGAAAACTCAAAATCCCGCACATGACCGTCCCAAAATTTACTGCCTTGGACTCGCGAGGGGAAGGTCCCGTCATGGAAATGGTGCTCCCAAAGGGTGAGGTGGGACCAGCAGCATCCAAGGTCAACGTCAGCATTCCCGATGTGGCCATCAAAGGAGAATGGAAAGGCCCCCAGTTCAAGAAGGTTGAAACGCCCCAAATCTCCCTGTCGGATGTAAACCTGAACCTGAAAGGCCCTCAGGTGAAGGGAGATATGGGTGTCGCGGTCCCCAGAGTGGAAGGGGATGTCAGAGGAGTTGGCTCTAAGGGTCTCAAGATGGACGTAAAGGCTCCTGATGTTGAATTTGAAAGTCCAGAAGGTTATCTGAAAGGGCCCAGTATATCTGCCCCAGGTATGGACATTAATGTGAAGGGACCTAAGCTCAAGGGAGAAGTGGATGTTTCTATCCCAAAGATGGGTGGCAACCTGAAAGGACCTCAGCTTGACATTAAAGGCCCCAAAGTGGGAATGGACATGCCTGATGTAGAGGTCAAAGGCCCCAAAGTTACGATGCCAGAGGTACATGTCAAGACCCCCCAGATATCCATGCCTGACATCGACTTGAACCTGAAAGGTCCCAGGGTGAAAGGAGACCTGGATGTTTCTGGCCCAAAACTGGAAGGGGAGCTGAAAGCACCTGGGCTTGACATCAAAGGCCCCAAGGTTGACATTGAAGCGCCAGACGTGGACATCCACGGTCCGGAGGGCAAACTGAAGATGCCTAAGCTGAAAATGCCCAAGTTTGGGGTGCCCGGTCTGAAGGGAGAGGGCCCTGACCTTGACGTGACACTTCCAAAGGGTGAGGTGGACATTTCTGGTCCCAGGGTAGACATTGACATGCCAACCATGGACATCAAAGGGCCGGAAGGAAAACTGCAAGGCCCCAAGGTGAAGATGCCCGAGATGCACATCACAGCTCCAAAGGTCTCTGTGCCAGATGTAGATCTGAACCTGAAAGGCCCCAAGCTGAAGGGTGATGTGGATGTTTCCATTCCCACAGTAGGAGCCGATTTGAAGGGTCCTGAACTGGAGCTCAAAGGCCCCAAGGTTGACATTGAAGTGCCAGACGTGGACATTCACGGTCCGGAGGGCAAACTGAAGATGCCTAAACTGAAAATGCCCAAGTTTGGGGTGCCCGGTCTGAAGGGAGAGGGCCCCGACCTTGACGTGACGCTTCCAAAGGGTGAGGTGGACATTTCTGGTCCCAGGGTAGACATTGATGTGCCAAGCGTGGACATCAAAGGGCCAGAAGGAAAACTGCAAGGCCCCAAGGTGAAGATGCCCGAGATGAGCTTCAAGACCCCCCAGATATCCATGCCTGACATCGACTTGAACCTGAAAGGTCCCAGGGTGAAAGGAGACCTGGACGTTTCTGCCCCAAAACTGGAAGGGGAGCTGAAAGCACCTGGGCTTGACATCAAAGGCCCCAAGGTTGACATTGAAGCGCCAGACGTGGACGTCCACGGTCCGGAGGGCAAACTGAAGATGCCTAAGCTGAAAATGCCCAAGTTTGGGGTGCCCGGTCTGAAGGGAGAGGGCCCTGACCTTGACGTGACGCTTCCAAAGGGTGAGGTGGACATTTCTGGTCCCAGGGTAGACATTGACATGCCAAGTGTGGACATCAAAGGGCCAGAAGGAAAACTGCAAGGCCCCAAGGTGAAGATGCCCGAGATGCACATCACAGCTCCAAAGGTCTCTGTGCCAGATGTAGATCTGAACCTGAAAGGCCCCAAGCTGAAGGGTGATGTGGATGTTTCCATTCCCACAGTAGGAGCCGATTTGAAGGGTCCTGAACTGGAGCTCAAAGGCCCCAAGGTTGACATTGAAGTGCCAGACGTGGACATTCACGGTCCGGAGGGCAAACTGAAGATGCCTAAACTGAAAATGCCCAAGTTTGGGGTGCCCGGTCTGAAGGGAGAGGGCCCTGACCTTGACGTGACGCTTCCAAAGGGTGAGGTGGACATTTCTGGTCCCAGGGTAGACATTGACATGCCAAGTGTGGACATCAAAGGGCCAGAAGGAAAACTGAAAGGCCCCAAGGTGAAGATGCCCGAGATGCACATCACAGCTCCAAAGGTCTCTGTGCCAGATGTAGATCTGAACCTGAAAGGCCCCAAGCTGAAGGGTGATGTGGATGTTTCCATTCCCACGGTAGGAGCCGATTTGAAGGGTCCTGAACTGGAGCTCAAAGGCCCCAAGGTTGACATTGAAGTGCCAGACGTGGACATTCATGGTCCAGAGGGCAAACTGAGGATGCCTAAGCTGAAAATGCCCAAGTTTGGGGTGCCCAGCCTGAAGGGAGAGGGCCCCGACCTTGACGTGACGCTTCCAAAGGGTGAGGTGGACATTTCTGGTCCCAGGGTAGACATTGATGTGCCAAGTGTGGACATTGAAGGGCCAGAAGGAAAAGGAAAAGGTCTCAAATTTAAAATGCCTGAACTAAACATTCAGACGCCAAAACTGTCCATGCCAGATGTAGATCTCAGTTTGAAGGCCCCCAAACTGAAAGGAGATGCAGATATTTCTGGTCCGAAGACCTCTGTAGATCTGAAGGGCCCCCAAATAGATGTGGAAGGTCCCAAAGTGGATGTCGATATGCCTGAGGTAGACTTGGAATGTCCAGAAGGGAAAATAAAAGGCCCCAAATTTAAGATGCCTAAGCTTAATATCAAGGCACCTAAAATATCCATGCCGGATGTAGATTTGAACTTAAAGGGACATAAAATGAAAGGAGAGATGGATGTTTCTCTTCCAAAGATAGAAGGTGACTTGAAAGAATCTGGTGTTAGTATCAAGGGACCGAAAATAGATGTTGAGGTCCCAGATGTCAACCTGGAGTGTCCAGAAGGCAACCTGAAAATGCCCAAAATGAAATTGCCTCATTTTAATGTGTCTGGCCCAAAGTTTGAGGGAGCCGATATAGACGTCAACCTGCCAAAAGGAGAGATAGATATTTCTGGGCCAGAGGCAGATATTGAAGGGCCAGAGCTGGATGTTGGAGGACCAGAAGGAAAATGGAAAGGCCCCAAGTTCAGGATGCCAAAGCTGAATATCAAAACACCTAAAATATCCATGCCAGATGTAGATTTGAACCTAAAGGGACCTAAAGTGAAAGGAGAAATGGACATTGCAGCTCCTAAGATAGAAGGTGATTTGAAAGGGCCAGAACTAGACATTAAGGGGCCAAAACTAGATGTTGAGGCACCCAATATTGATTTGGAGTGCCCTGAAGGAAAACTGAAAGGTCCCAAATTCAAGATGCCCGAGATGCACATCAAAGCACCCAAGATCTCCATGCCTGACGTTGACTTCAATCTGAAAGGGCCCAGCGTGAAAGGGGATATTGAAGTCTCAGCTCCCAAGCTTGAGGGTGACCTGAAGGGTCCCGAGGTGGACATCAAGGGCCCCAAAGTCGACATTGAGGCACCCGATGTGGACATTCACGGCCCGGAAGGAAAATTCAAAATGCCCAAGTTCAAAATGCCCAAGTTTGGGATGCCTGGCTTCAAAGCAGAGGGCCCAGAAGTGGACGTGAACCTGCCGACAGGAAGCCTGGATGTTTCTGGTCCAAAGGTGGACATTGAAGGTCCGGAGGTGGACATTGAAGGGCCAGAGGGAAAACTGAAAGGTCCCAAATTTAAGATGCCTGAGATGCACATCAAGACACACAAGATCTCCATGCCTGACATTGACTTGAATCTAAAGGGCCCCAAGATGAAGGGTGGTGTGGATGTGTCGGTTCCCAAGCTGGAAGGTGACCTGAAGGGTCCCGAGGTGGACATCAAAGGCCCCAAAGTCGACATTGAGGCACCCGACGTGGACATTCATGGCCCAGAAGGAAAATTCAAAATGCCCAAGTTCAAAATGCCCAAGTTTGGGATGCCTGGCTTCAAAGCAGAGGGCCCAGAAGTGGACGTGAACCTGCCAACAGGAAGCCTGGATGTTTCTGGTCCAAAGGTGGACATTGAAGGTCCAGAGCTGGACATTGAAGGGCCAGAGGGAAAACTGAAAGGTCCCAAATTTAAGATGCCGGAGATGCACATCAAGACACCCAAGATCTCCATGCCTGACATTGACTTGAACCTGAAAGGCCCCAAAGTGAAGGGGGATGTGGACATTTCTGTTCCCAAGCTGGAAGGCGACCTGAAGGGCCCTGAAATTGACATTAAAGGCCCCAAAGTCGATGTTGACCTTCCTGATGTTGAGCTGGAAGGCCCTGAAGGGAAGCTGAAGGGCCCCAAGTTCAAGATGCCAGAAATGCACATCAAGGCACCCAAGTTCTCCATGCCTGACGTTGACTTCAATCTGAAGGGCCCCAAGCTGAAGGGGGATGTGGATGTTTCCGGCCCCAAGCTGGAAGGTGACCTGAAAGGTCCTGAGGTGGACATCAAGGGCCCCAAAGCTGACATTGAGGCACCCGATGTGGACATTCACGGCCCAGAAGGAAAATTCAAAATGCCCAAGTTCAAAATGCCCAAGTTTGGGATGCCTGGCTTCAAAGCAGAGGGCCCAGAGGTGGACGTGAACCTGCCGACAGGAAGCCTGGATGTTTCTGGTCCAAAGGTGGATATTGAAGGTCCGGAGGTGGACATCGAAGGGCCGGAGGGAAAACTGAAGGGCCCTAAGTTCAAGATGCCTGAGATGCACATCAAGGCACCCAAGATCTCCATGCCTGACATTGACTTGAACCTGAAAGGCCCCAAAGTGAAGGGGGATGTGGACATTTCTGTTCCCAAGCTGGAAGGTGACCTGAAGGGCCCTGAAATTGACATTAAAGGCCCCAAAGTCGATGTTGACCTTCCTGATGTTGAGCTGGAAAGCCCTGAAGGGAAGCTGAAGGGCCCCAAGTTCAAGATGCCAGAAATGCACATCAAGGCACCCAAGTTCTCCATGCCTGACGTTGACTTCAATCTGAAGGGCCCCAAGCTCAAGGGGGATGTGGATGTTTCTGTCCCTAAGCTGGAAGGTGACCTGAAGGGTCCTGAGGTAGACATCAAGGGCCCCAAAGTTGACATTGAGGCACCCGATGTGGACATTCATGGCCCAGAAGGAAAATTCAAAATGCCCAAGTTCAAAATGCCCAAGTTTGGGATGCCTGGCTTCAAAGCAGAGGGCCCAGAGGTGGACGTGAACCTGCCGACAGGAAGCCTGGATGTTTCTGGTCCAAAGGTGGACATTGAAGGTCCGGAGGTGGACATTGAAGGGCCAGAGGGCAAGCTGAAGGGCCCCAAGTTCAAGATGCCCGAGATGCACATCAAGACACCCAAGATCTCCATGCCTGACATTGACTTGAACCTGAAAGGCCCCAAGCTGAAGGGGGATGTGGACGTTTCTGTTCCCAAGCTGGAAGGTGACCTGAAGGGTCCCGAAGTGGACATCAAGGGCCCCAAAGTTGACATTGAGGCACCTGATGTGGACATTCACGGCCCAGAAGGAAAATTCAAAATGCCCAAGTTCAAAATGCCCAAATTTGGGATGCCAGGGCTGAAAGGAGAAGGTCCAGAAGTTGATGTGAAACTCCCAAAAGGGGAGGTTGATGTTTCCGTCCCAAAGGTAGATATCGAGTTGCCAAGTGTGGACATTGAGGGTCCTGAAGGAAAACTGAAAGGTCCCAAATTTAAGATGCCCGAGATGCACATCAAGGCACCCAAGATCTCGATGCCTGACATTGACTTGAACCTGAAAGGTCCCAAAGTGAAGGGAGGTGCTGATGTTTCTGTTCCAAAATTAGAGGGTGACTTGAAAGGACCTGATGTGAATATTAAAGGGCCAAAGTTGGATGTTGATGTTCCTGATCTTGATGTTGAAGGTCCTGAGGGAAAATGGAAAGGACCCAAGATAAAAATGCCAGATATGCATATTAAGGCACCTAAATTTTCTATGCCTGATGTAGACCTCAACTTGAAAGGTCCCAAAATCAAGGGAGACATGGAGGTTTCTGTACCAAAAATAGAAGGTGATGTGAAAGGTCCGGATCTGGAACTTAAAGGGCCCAAAGTGGACATAGAAGTTCCTGACATTGACGTTGAAGGCCCAGAAGGAAAGCTAAAGGGTCCCAAGTTTAAGATGCCCGACATGCATTTCAAAGCCCCCAAAATCTCCATGCCAGACTTTGATCTCAACCTGAAAGGCCCCAAAGTGAAGGGGGATGTGGACATTTCTGTTCCAAAACTTGAGGGTGATGTGAAAGGCCCAGACATTGACATCAAAGGCCCAAAACTGGATGTTAATGTTCCTGATGTTGACCTAGAATGTCCAGAAGCAAAGGTTAAAGGCCCCAAGTTCAAGATGCCTGAGATGCACTTCAAGACACCCAAGATCTCCATGCCCGACATCGATTTGAATCTGAAAGGTCCTAAGCTGAAGGGAGACGTGGATGTTTCTGCCCCCAAGCTAGAGGGTGACTTAAAAGGCCCAGATATGGATATCAAAGGTCCTAAATTGGATATACAAGCTCCTGATGTGGATATTGAGGTCCCTGAGGGGAAGTTGAGGGGCCCCAAATTTAAGATGCCTGAGATGCATTTTAAGGCTCCCAAGATCTCCATGCCGGACTTTGACCTGAACCTGAAAGGCCCAAAAGGAAAAGGGGATGTCGATGTTTCCATTCCCAAGTTAGAAGGTGACCTGAAAGGACCTGAGGTTACAGTAAAAGCTCCAAAAGTGGATATAGAGGCTCCAGATGTTGAGCTAGAATGTCCAGAAGGAAAGCTAAAGGGTCCCAAGTTTAAGATGCCCGACATGCATTTCAAAGCCCCCAAAATCTCCATGCCAGACTTTGATCTCAACCTGAAAGGCCCCAAAGTGAAGGGGGATGTGGACGTTTCTGTTCCAAAGCTTGAGGGTGATGTGAAAGGCCCAGACATTGACATCAAAGGCCCAAAACTGGATGTAGACCTTCCTGATGTCGAGTTGGAAGGTCCCGAAGGGAAGTTGAGGGGCCCCAAGTTCAAGATGCCGGAGATGCACATCAAGACACCCAAGATCTCCATGCCTGACATTGACTTGAACCTGAAAGGCCCCAAAGTGAAGGGGGATGTGGACATTTCTGTTCCCAAGCTGGAAGGTGACCTGAAGGGCCCTGAAATTGACATTAAAGGCCCCAAAGTCGATGTTGACCTTCCTGATGTTGAGCTGGAAGGCCCTGAAGGGAAGCTGAAGGGCCCCAAGTTCAAGATGCCAGAAATGCACATCAAGGCACCCAAGATCTCCATGCCCGATATGGACTTCAATCTGAAGGGCCCCAAGCTGAAGGGGGATGTGGATGTGTCGGTTCCCAAGCTCGAGGGTGACCTGAAGGGCCCTGAAATTGACATTAAAGGCCCCAAAGTCGATGTTGACCTTCCTGATGTTGAGCTGGAAGGCCCTGAAGGGAAGCTGAAGGGCCCCAAGTTCAAGATGCCAGAAATGCACATCAAGGCACCCAAGTTCTCCATGCCTGATGTTGACTTCAATCTGAAGGGCCCCAAGCTCAAGGGGGATGTGGATGTTTCCGGCCCCAAGCTGGAAGGTGACCTGAAGGGTCCTGAGGTGGACATCAAGGGCCCCAAAGTTGACATTGAGGCACCTGACGTGGACATTCATGGCCCAGAAGGAAAATTCAAAATGCCCAAGTTCAAAATGCCCAAGTTTGGGATGCCGGGGCTGAAAGGAGAGGGCCCAGAAGTGGACGTGAACCTACCGACAGGAAGCCTGGATGCTTCTGGTCCAAAGGTGGACATTGAAGGTCCGGAGGTGGACATTGAAGGGCCAGAGGGCAAGCTGAAGGGCCCCAAGTTCAAGATGCCTGAGATGCACATCAAGGCACCCAAGTTCTCCATGCCTGACGTTGACTTCAATCTGAAGGGCCCCAAAGTGAAGGGGGATGTGGACATTTCTGTTCCCAAGCTCGAGGGTGACCTGAAGGGCCCTGAAATTGACATCAAGGGCCCCAAAGTCGACATTGAGGCACCCGACGTGGACATTCATGGCCCAGAAGGAAAATTCAAAATGCCCAAGTTCAAAATGCCCAAGTTTGGGATGCCTGGCTTCAAAGCAGAGGGCCCAGAGGTGGACGTGAACCTGCCGACAGGAAGCCTGGATGTTTCTGGTCCAAAGGTGGACATTGAAGGTCCAGATGTGGACATCGAAGGGCCAGAGGGAAAACTGAAGGGCCCCAAATTTAAGATGCCGGAGATGCACATCAAGACACCCAAGATCTCCATGCCTGACATTGACTTGAACCTGAAAGGCCCCAAAGTGAAGGGGGATGTGGACATTTCTGTTCCCAAGCTGGAAGGTGACCTGAAGGGCCCTGAAATTGACATTAAAGGCCCCAAAGTCGATGTTGACCTTCCTGATGTTGAGCTGGAAGGCCCTGAAGGGAAGCTGAAGGGCCCCAAGTTCAAGATGCCAGAAATGCACATCAAGGCACCCAAGTTCTCCATGCCTGACGTTGACTTCAATCTGAAGGGCCCCAAGCTCAAGGGGGATGTGGATGTTTCTGTCCCTAAGCTGGAAGGTGACCTGAAGGGTCCCGAGGTGGACATCAAGGGCCCCAAAATTGACATTGAGGCACCCGACGTGGACATTCATGGCCCGGAAGGAAAATTCAAAATGCCCAAGTTCAAAATGCCCAAGTTTGGGATGCCTGGCTTCAAAGCAGAGGGCCCAGAAGTGGACGTGAACCTGCCAACAGGAAGCCTGGATGTTTCTGCTCCAAAGGTGGACATTGAAGGTCCGGAGCTGGACATCGAAGGGCCAGAAGGAAAACTGAAGGGCCCCAAGTTCAAGATGCCTGAGATGCACATCAAGACACCCAAGATCTCCATGCCCGACGTTGACTTCAATCTGAAAGGCCCCAAAGTGAAGGGGGATGTGGACATTTCTGTTCCCAAGCTGGAAGGCGACCTGAAGGGCCCTGAAATTGACATTAAAGGCCCCAAAGTCGATGTTGACCTTCCTGATGTTGAGCTGGAAGGCCCTGAAGGGAAGCTGAAGGGGCCCAAGTTCAAGATGCCCGAGATGCACTTCAAGGCACCCAAGATCTCCATGCCTGACGTTGACTTCAATCTGAAGGGCCCCAAGCTGAAGGGAGATGTGGATGTGTCGGTTCCCAAGCTGGAAGGTGACCTGAAGGGTCCTGAGGTGGACATCAAGGGCCCCAAAGTTGACATTGAGGCACCCGACGTGGACATTCACGGCCCAGAAGGAAAATTCAAAATGCCCAAGTTCAAAATGCCCAAGTTTGGGATGCCGGGGCTGAAAGGAGAAGGCCCAGAGGTGGACGTGAACCTGCCGACAGGAAGCCTGGATGTTTCTGGTCCAAAGGTAGACATTGAAGGTCTGGAGGTGGACATTGAAGGGCCAGAGGGCAAGCTGAAGGGCCCCAAGTTCAAGATGCCTGAGATGCACATCAAGGCACCCAAGATCTCCATGCCCGACGTTGACTTCAATCTGAAAGGCCCCAAGCTGAAGGGGGATGTGGACATTTCTGTTCCCAAGCTGGAAGGTGACCTGAAGGGTCCCGAAGTGGACATCAAAGGCCCCAAAGTCGACATTGAGGCACCCGATGTGGACATTCATGGCCCAGAAGGTAAAATAAAAATGCCCAAATTCAAAATGCCCAAGTTTGGGTTGAAAGGAGAAGGCCCAGACATTGATGTAAGCGTACCTGAAGCCGATGTTGCTATTTCAGGTCCAAAGGTTGATGTTACTGTTCCTGATCTGGACATCGAAGGACCAGAAGGAAAACTTAAGGGCCCTAAATTGAAGAAGCCTGACATGCAATTCAATGTTCCTAAAATCTCCATGCCAGATATTGACTTAAATTTGAAAGGCCCCAAACTGAAAGCTGACGTTGATCCTTCTGTTCCCAAAATAGAGGGTGAGCTGAAAAGTCCTAAACTAGACATCAAAGGGCCAGAACTTGAGCTCGAGGGACCGAAGCTTGATCTGGAAGGAAAGACTAAAAAATCCAGGTTTAAACTTCCAAAATTTGGCTTTTCTGGTCCTAAAGTGCAAAGCCCTGATGTGGATGTGAAACTTAAAAAACCTGACATTGAAATATCTGGTCCAAAAGTTGATGTTCATGCTCCAGATGTGGATGTACAGGCAAAATCAAAAGGGTCAAAATTTAAAATGCCTTTCCTGAGTATTTCATCACCTAAAGTTTCAATGCCAGATGTAGAGCTTAATCTGAAGGGGCATAAACTAAAAGGAGATTTAGATGTTTCCAGCCCCAAGTTGGAAGGGGAACTGAAAGGTCCCGAGGTGGACATCAAGGGCCCCAGTGTCAACATTGAGGCACCTGATGTGGATGTTCATGGGCCAGAGGGTAAACTCAAAATGCCAAAGTTCAAAATGCCTAAATTTGGTGTGTCTGGGTTTAAGGCTGAGGGGCCAGAGGTGGATGTTAGCATCCCAAAAGGAGAGCTGGATGTTTCAGGTCCCAAGCTGGATATCGAAGGTGGTGGTTTGGAAATTGACGGGCCAGAGGGGAAGCTCAAGGGCCCCCAATTTAAGATGCCAGAAGTGAACATCAAGGCACCCAAGATCTCTATGCCCGACATTGACCTGAACCTGAAAGGCCCCAAAGCAAAGGCAGATGTGGACGTCTCTCTTCCCCAGGTGGATCTGAAGGGCTCAGATGTGCATGTGAAAGGACCAAAAGTGGATGTAGAGGTTCCTGATCTTGACATTGAAGGTCCCAAAGGAAAACTGAAAGGCCCCAAATTTAAAATGCCTGAAATGAATATCAAGGCTCCCAATATTTCCATGCCAGACTTTGATTTGAATTTGAAAGGCCCCAAGTCAAAAGGAGGTGTGGATGTCGATCTTTCAGTGCCAAAACTGGAAGGGGACTTGAATGTGCCGGACATTAATATCAAAGGACCAAAGGTTGACATTGATGCTCCTGAGCTGGATGTTGAAGGGCCAGAAGGAAAACTGAAAGGTCCCAAGTTTAAAATGCCAGAGATGCACATAAAAGCTCCCAAAATTTCAATGCCTGATGCTAGCTTAAATCTCAAAGGTCCCAAGCTGAAGGGTGATATAGATGTTTCTGCTCCAAAGCTAGAAGGGGATCTGAAGGCTCCTGACATCAATATTGGAGGCCCCAAGGTTGACATCGATGTACCAGACGTAGACATTCATGGCCCAGAGGGGAAACTCAAAATGCCCAAGTTCAAAATGCCCAAGTTTGGGATGCCTGGCTTCAAAGCAGAGGGCCCGGAGGTAGACGTGAACCTGCCGACAGGAAGCCTGGATGTTTCTGGTCCAAAGGTAGACATTGAAGGTCCGGAGGTGGACATCGAAGGGCCAGAGGGCAAGCTGAAGGGCCCCAAGTTCAAGATGCCTGAGATGCACATCAAGGCACCCAAGATCTCCATGCCCGACATTGACTTGAACCTGAAAGGTCCGAAAGTGAAGGGAGATGTGGACATCTCTGTTCCCAAGCTGGAAGGTGACCT
This sequence comes from Haliaeetus albicilla, assembly GCF_947461875.1. Taxonomy (NCBI): domain Eukaryota; kingdom Metazoa; phylum Chordata; class Aves; order Accipitriformes; family Accipitridae; genus Haliaeetus; species Haliaeetus albicilla. Next base: position 6,222,878 of record NC_091504.1, on the reverse strand, counting down.
GAAGGGTCCTGAACTGGATATAAAAGGACCCAAAATAGACATAGATGTTCCTGATGTGGAGATTGAAGGACCAGAAGGAAAATTGAAAGGCCCTAAACTGAAGATGCCAGAGATGCATTTTAAGGCTCCTAAAATTTCTATGCCAGACTTTGATTTGAACCTGAAAGGACCGAAAGTGAAGGGGGATGTGGATGTGTCTGTGCCGTGTGTGGAAGGTGACCTGAAAGGGCCAAAAGTTGAGGTTAAAGGTCCTGAGTTCGATGTTAGTGCCCCAGATGTTCAAATTGAGGGCCCAGAAGGAAAGCTAAAGGGTCCCAAGTTTAAGATGCCCGACATGCATTTCAAAGCCCCCAAAATCTCCATGCCAGACTTTGATCTCAACCTGAAAGGCCCCAAAGTGAAGGGGGATGTGGACGTTTCTGTTCCAAAGCTTGAGGGTGATGTGAAAGGCCCAGACATTGACATCAAAGGCCCAAAACTGGATGTAGACCTTCCTGATGTCGAGTTGGAAGGTCCCGAAGGGAAGTTGAAGGGCCCCAAGTTCAAGATGCCGGAGATGCACATCAAGACACCCAAGATCTCCATGCCTGACATTGACTTGAACCTGAAAGGCCCCAAAGTGAAGGGGGATGTGGACATTTCTGTTCCCAAGCTGGAAGGTGACCTGAAGGGCCCTGAAATTGACATTAAAGGCCCCAAAGTCGATGTTGACCTTCCTGATGTTGAGCTGGAAGGCCCTGAAGGGAAGCTGAAGGGCCCCAAGTTCAAGATGCCTGAGATGCACTTCAAGGCACCCAAGATCTCCATGCCCGATATGGACTTCAATCTGAAGGGCCCCAAGCTGAAGGGGGATGTGGATGTGTCGGTTCCCAAGCTCGAGGGTGACCTGAAGGGCCCTGAAATTGACATCAAGGGCCCCAAAGTCGACATTGAGGCACCCGACGTGGACATTCATGGCCCAGAAGGAAAATTCAAAATGCCCAAGTTCAAAATGCCCAAGTTTGGGATGCCTGGCTTCAAAGCAGAGGGCCCAGAGGTGGACGTGAACCTGCCGACAGGAAGCCTGGATGTTTCTGGTCCAAAGGTGGACATTGAAGGTCCGGATGTGGACATCGAAGGGCCAGAGGGAAAACTGAAGGGCCCCAAATTTAAGATGCCGGAGATGCACATCAAGACACCCAAGATCTCCATGCCTGACATTGACTTGAACCTGAAAGGCCCCAAAGTGAAGGGGGATGTGGACATTTCTGTTCCCAAGCTGGAAGGTGACCTGAAGGGCCCTGAAATTGACATTAAAGGCCCCAAAGTCGATGTTGACCTTCCTGATGTTGAGCTGGAAGGCCCTGAAGGGAAGCTGAAGGGCCCCAAGTTCAAGATGCCAGAAATGCACTTCAAGGCACCCAAGATCTCCATGCCCGATATGGACTTCAATCTGAAGGGCCCCAAGCTGAAGGGGGATGTGGATGTTTCTGTCCCTAAGCTGGAAGGTGACCTGAAGGGTCCCGAGGTGGACATCAAGGGCCCCAAAATTGACATTGAGGCACCCGACGTGGACATTCATGGCCCAGAAGGAAAATTCAAAATGCCCAAGTTCAAAATGCCCAAGTTTGGGATGCCGGGGCTGAAAGGAGAGGGCCCAGAAGTGGACGTGAACCTGCCAACAGGAAGCCTGGATGTTTCTGGTCCAAAGGTGGACATTGAAGGTCCGGAGGTGGACATTGAAGGGCCAGAGGGCAAGCTGAAGGGCCCCAAGTTCAAGATGCCCGAGATGCACATCAAGACACCCAAGATCTCCATGCCTGACATTGACTTGAACCTGAAAGGCCCCAAGCTGAAGGGGGATGTGGAGGTTCCTGCACCTGATCTGGAAGGCGCTAAGGTTGAGATTGAGGCCCCTGATATTGACATCAAAGGCCCTGAAGGGAAGCTGAAGGGCCCCAAGTTCAAGATGCCAGAGATGCACATCAAGGCTCCCAAAATCTCCATGCCAGATTTCGATCTGAACCTGAAGGGTCCCAAAGTTAAAGGAGATGTAGACATGTCTGTATCGGGTGCTGAATGTGAACTGAAAGGTCCAGAGGTCAATATCGGCGCTCCTAAATTAGACGTAGGTGCCCCTGATGTTGATATTGACAGCCCCGAGGGTAAATTCAAGCTGCCTAAATTCAAAATGCCCAAGTTTTCCATGCCTGGCTTTAAAGGGGAGGGAGTGGATGTGGATGTGAACCTCCCAAAGGGAGACATTGACATTTCAGGCCCCAGCATAAATGTAGAGTCTCCTGATCTGAATGTGGATGGAAAAGTCAAAGGTCCCAAATTTACGATGCCTGAAATGCACATTAAGGCTCCCAAGGTCTCCATCCCTGATGTCGACTTCAACATCAAGGGGCCTCAGCTGAAAGGAGATGTAGATATTTCTGGACCCAGGCTTGAAGGTGATTTGAAAGCCCCCCAAATTGATGTGAAAGCCCCCCAAATAGACATTGAGGCTCCCGATGTGACCATTGAAGGGCCGGAAGGGAAACTCAAAGGCCCCAAATTCAAGATGCCAGAAATGCACATCAAGGCGCCCAAGTTCTCTATGCCTGATGTTGACTTTAATCTGAAAGGCCCCAAGCTGAAGGGAGACGTGGATGTCTCGGCACCGAAGCTGGAAGGCGATTTGCAGTGTCCAGATGTTGACATTAAAGGCCCCAAGTTGGACATTCAGGCACCTGATGTGAACATCGAAGGACCGGATGGCAAACTGAAAGGGCCCAGGATCAAGATGCCAGAAATGCACGTCAAGACCCCCCAGATCTCCATGCCAGACATCGACTTGAACCTAAAGGGACTGAGGCTGAAAGGCGATGCTGACCTTCAGGGCCCAAAGCTCGAGGGAGGTCTGAAGGGTCCTGAAGTTGATATTAAGGGCCCCAAAGTAGATATCGAGGGCCCAGAGGTTGATGTTGATGGTCTGGAGGGAAAAATGAAGCTGCCTAAAATGAAGCTGCCCAAGTTTGGCTTTAAAGGAGAAGGTCCTGACGTGGATGTGAACCTGCCAAAGACAGAGGTCGATCTTTCAGGCCCCAAGGTAGATATCAGTGTCCCAGATGTGAGCATCGAAGGTCCAGAGGGCAAACTGAAAGGTCCTAAACTGAAGATGCCAGAAATGCACATGAATGTTCCTAAAATCTCAATGCCTGAGATAGACTTGAATTTGAAAGGCCACAAAATGAAGGGAGGCTTTGACATTTCAGCCCCAAAGATAGAAGGTAACCTGAAAGGTCCTGAAGTAGATATCAAAGGCCCAGAATTTGGAGTCAAAAGCCCTGAAGTTGACGTCGAATGTCCTGACTTGAATATTGAAGGCCCAGAGGCAAATGTCAAATTTCCCAAGTTTAAGAAGTCAAAGTTTGGGTTTGGGATGAAAGGCCCGAAGGCAGAAATCAAGGCCCCAGGGGCAGAAGTGGATTTACCTGAGGCGGAGCTGAATGTGGAGTCGCCTGATGTCAATGTTGCTGGAAAGGGTAAGAAGAGCAAGTTCAAAATGCCAAAACTTCATATGAGTGGCCCTAAAGTTAAAGGAAAGAAAGGTGGGTTCGATGTGAATGTGGCTGGTGGAGAGCTTGATGCGAATTTGAAATCTCCTGATCTGGATATGAATGTAGCTGGTCCGGACGTGACGATAAAAGGTGATGTGACGGTGAAGTCCCCCAAAGGGAAGAAACCCATGTTTGGGAAAATCTCCTTCCCAGATGTTGAATTTGATCTTAAATCGCACAGATTCAGAGGGGATGCTTCTGTGGCAGTCCCAAAAATAGAGGGGGAACTTAAAGTGCCTGATCTAGAAGTCTCTGTGCCAACTGCCAAAGGTGACGTGAAAGGCCCAAGTCTCAATGTGGATGTTGAAGCTTCTGACATGACCCTGAAGAAACCAAAGTTCAAATTTCCCAGTGGGCAGGTGGGCGTAGGGGACTTGAAAATTGAGGGCGACCTGAAAGGACCCGCCATTGACATTGCCATTCCCTCGATCCCAGTGCCAGATGTTGACTTAAATGTGAAAGGACCAAAAGTAAAAGGTGAAGTCAGCGTGCCTGGAACAGAACTGGAAGGTCCTGAAGGAAAGCTGAAATTGCCCAAGGGGGGGAAAATGGGTGTCGGTCTGGAAATGCCGGATGCAAACTTGGATCTCTCGGTCCCAGCCGTGGAAGGAAGTGTGAGCCTCCCTTCAGCTGATGTGAACCTCCGAGGTGTTGATGTAAAGTTCAAAGGGCCCCAAATCTCTGGACCCGATTTTGATGGAAACTTGAAAGGACCAAAAATAAAGGGAGATCTGGATGTTTCGAGTTCTGTGGAAGGGCCGAATGTCAGCTTGGATGCCCCAGGTGTTGACATTGGAGGCTTGGGAGGAAAGCTGAAGCTGCCAAAGTTTAAATCCCCTGCTCTGGGGGCACCTGACCTGAGTGTGAAAGGAGGCATTGACTGCTCCGTCCCACAAATGGAGGTGGATGCAAAAGCCCCGGATGCAAATCTCAGTCTCGGCATCCCGGGCCTTGATATCAAAGGGCCCTCAGTGGACGTTTCTGCCCCGGATTTGGATGTAAACCTGAGAGGACCAAAGTTGAAAGGAGATCTTGACGCTTCTGCTGGCATTAAATCCCCCAAAGCAGCAGTGGACGCATCTGATGTCGGCTTTGAAATTCTGGGTGGCACGATCAAGCTCCCGTCCCTCAAACTCCCCCAGTTTGGCATTTCCAGTCCTGGTGTGGATGGAGCTGATGTAGGCGTCAGTCTTGAAGGTCCCCAAGTGAAAGGAGGCCTGAAGGGTTCAGGGGCTGGTGTTGGGTTGGAAGGACCTGACGTGGAACTGAAAGGGCCGAAATTTCAAATGCAGTCACCTAGTGTTTCCTTGCCGGACGTTGACCTGAAGCTGAAAGGACCAAACCTACGGGGCGGTGTAGATGTTGCCGGTGAAATCAAAGGTCCAAAAGTCAGCATAGAAGCACCTTGTGTTGACATTAAGGAGCCTGGAGCAGGTGTCCACCTCGACGCTCCTGCCTTGGACGCGTCTGGGCTGAAAGTTTCCGGGTCAGGTTTTAACGTCAACGTAAAAGGGCCGAAGATCAAAGGTGGTGCCACCATTTCTGGAGAGGCAGCAGCACCAGCTGTGAGTGCCGGCGGGGGAGCTCTTCACATTACTGGCCCAAAGGTAGGAATCGGAGGTCCCAGCGTCACCACGAGTGTCCTGCAAGGTAGCCCAGAAAGCAGCCTGGGAAAAGTATCATTCCCCAAGCTGCGAATGCCTAAATTCGTGTTTTCAGACCCTGAGGTGAAGGGCAGAGAGATGGGGGTCGATGTCGAGTTCCCCGGGGCGGATGCCAACCTCCAGGCTGGTGCCGCAGAGCTTGAGTTGGAGGACGCGGATGTCAGACTAAAGAAATCCAAAATCAAAATGCCCAAGTTCAATTTTTCCAAGCAGAAGGGAAAAAGCAGCGGCGCACTGGGCTCCCCGGAGGTTTCCGGGTCTGTTTCGGGATCGAAAGGTGACCTGAAGAGTTCCAAGGTCAGCTTGGGGTCCGTGGAAGGCGAGCTCGATGGGGGAGAGGGTCCATCGGCGAAAGGGAAGTTCTCCCTCTTTAAAAGCAAGAAGACGCGTCACCGGTCGTCGTCCTTCAGCGATGAGCGCTCTTCCCACTCGACGCCCACAGGAACCCTGGAGCTGGACATCGGCTCAGGTGCTGACAAAGGGAAACAGGGCAAAATGAAATTCGGGACGTTTGGGGGGATCGGCTCAAAAACTAAAGGTTCTTACGAGGTGACAGGAAGCGACGAGGAGCTGGGGAAGGTGCAGGGCAGCGGGGTATCGCTAGCATCCAAAAAATCCCGCTTGTCTTCCTCCTCCAGCAATGACAGCGGGACAAAGGGCGGCTTCCGCATGCCTGGGGTGGAGCTGACGGTGGCCAAGAAGAAAGAGTAGGGCGGCTGTACATAGGTGCCTGTGTATATAGGTAGCCCTTCTCGGGTTTGTATATACATTTTGTAGCTTGGGCTACTTTCAATCTCAGCAAGCAAGCCAGCGGGGTCCGGTGGGAAGCGTCGCGGTGGGCGCCGAGGGGGGGCGGGTAGCGGTGGGTCCACGGTTGGGTCCAGCCACGTGGAAGCTTCTCCGCGCTTGAGACGGCAGCTTGTGCATGAAATGCTGAGAGCTTAAGTTTACTAGCAAGCTATTTTTGATATTTTTTTTTTTTTCCCATTTTACTGAATATTTTCAGTGTTTGGTTCGTGGAAACGAGGTTTGGTTTATTTTTTTTTCCCCCTCCATCTTAACAGTCTTTTTTTGGCTTTTATTTGCGGGGCTGAAACTTCTGTCAGACAAATAGATCTATTAAAAAAAAAAAACAACTAAAGCAACAAACCACCACCCTGTAAAACGCAGCTGTAACTGAGACGCGTCCATTGAACTCCTGCTACGGGGTTGGAAAAAATAATCCGAGTGTTTCCCGTGGTTTGGTTGCGTAAGAGCATGATATCAAATAACCTCCGGCGGTGTGCGGCGGGAGGGAAAGGACGGTTAACGAGCAAGTAGCTGGCCCGTTTGTGCAGGAAATGTCTCGAAAGGTTTTGCGTATTGCCACTAAGTGACCGAGCTTGATTTTATTTTATTTTTTTTATTTTTATTGATGTGTTCTTTGTTGCCTCTACGCATTTGTTACATTATTTGTATTATAAGAGAAAAGAAAAAAAAAATTTGTTTCAGTTGCGGCCTGAAACCTCGCAATGGCCGCTTTTCCGGCGTTTGGTATAATTTTTGTTAACGAGTATATCTTGTGTTTCAAAAAAAAAAAACCAACCAGCAAACCAAAAAAAAAAAAAAAAAGCAAAACCCCTTTCAGCACTTTAATGGCAAATTAACTGAGAATGTAAGAAGAATGATCTTGTAAAATGCAAATAAAAAGTTTATTAACCGTGATTCAGCAGAACCGTTGCTGTTGCGTTACTCGGCTGCACCGTTTTAGGGGTTTAAGAGTTATTTAATGTTAAATTTGAGGTCATTTACCCTCAAATTGGCCTGAGAGCCTCTGCAACTGCCCGTGTCCCCCTGCTCAGATTTGGGGTTGGGGGGTGAAGAGCGGCCGTTGGGTGGGCTCATGTCCTGCGCCCACCCCGGCCCCATTTTGATATTTTTATCCCCCTAAAAATTACATTTAAGCGTGGTTTTTTTTTTTTAATTTCCCCTCCTCCCCAAGAAATACAACTCATGGGCGGGTTGCTGGGCTGGTCGGGGCGGGGGGAGGCCTTCTTGCCCCCCCCAGCCCCTCGGGGGGGGATTCTACCCCCCTTCAATCTCCATTAAGAACCTTCTCGCCCCTCAGGAGGGTTCTACCCCCCCTCACCCCCATTAAAACCCTTCTTGCGCCCCCCAGCCCCCATTAAAACTCTTCTTGACCCCCCCAGCCCCTCGGGGGGGTGGTTCTACCCCCCTCAATCTCCATTAAGACCCTTCTCGCCCCCCCAGCCCCTCAGGAGGGTTCTCCCCCCCCTCACCCCCATTAAACCCCTTCTCGCTCCCCCCAGTCCCTCAGGCAGGGTCCTACCCCTACTTAGCCCCCATTATAACCCTTCTTGCCCCCCCCAGCCCCTCAGGGGGGGGTTCTACACCCCCTCAATCTCCATTAAGGCCCTTCTCGCCCCTCAGGAGGGTTCTACCCCCCCTCACCCCCATTAAAACCCTTCTTGCCCCCCCCAGCCCCCATTAAAACTCTTCTTAACCCCCCCTGCCCCTCGGGGGGGGGGGTGTCTACCCCCCCTCAATCTCCATTAAGACCCTTCTCGCCCCCCCAGCCCCTCAGGAGGGTTCTACCCCCCCTCACCCCCATTAAAACCCTTCTTGACCCCCCCAGCCCCCATTAAAACCCTTCTTGCCCCCCAGCCCCTCGGGGGGGGGGATTCTACCCCCCCCCCAATCTCCATTAAGAACCTTCTCGCCCCTCAGGAGGGTTCTCCTCCCCCTCACCCCCATTAAAACCCTTCTTGCCCCCCCAGCCCCTCAGGAGGGTTCTCCCCCCCCCTCACCCCCATTAAAACCCTTCTCGCTCCCCCCAGCCCCTCAGGCAGGGTCCTACCCCCACTCAGCCCCCATTAAAACCGTTCTTGTCCCCTCAGCCCCTCGGGGGGGGGGTTCTACCCCCCTCAATCTCCATTAAGGCCCTTCTCGCCCCCCCAGCCCCTCAGGGCCTGTACCCGCCAGAGGAGGGCCGCAGCGCGCATGCGCGAGTCGGGAAGCGCGGCCGCCACCTCCGAGCGCCAGGGGGCGCTGTTTCCGCCGTTCCTGCTCTCCCGCGGGGCATGCCGGGAGTTGTAGTTTTTGTCGCCCCGGGCCTGCTCTCCGCCATGTTTGTTCTGGGGCATGCTGGGAGTTGTAGTTCTGCGCCCAGGGGTCTCGTCGGCCATCTTGGCAGCGGCGCATGCTGGGAGCTGTAGTTCTGCTCCCAGGGGTCTCGTCGGCCATCTTGGCAGCAGCGCAGGCTGGCGGCTGTAGCTGGGCCTCCTGGCCGCCACGCTGCTCTTGGCGGTCGGCCGGCAGTGGCAGCTGGGCACCGGTGCCCCCTCGCCCGCCACGGAGCTTCCCTCCCTGGTTTGTCTCCGTGGGGGCGGTGGGTTTTTCCCCACCCAGGATCCTCCAAATCACCTCCAAGACCCTGGACCTGCCACCCCCCCACCTGAAGACCACCCGACTTTTGGCCCGTCCTGGCGTGTCCCGAGACCATCCTTGCGCCCCAGCGCCCTCTTCGAGCACCGCGGGGTCTTTTTGGCCCCCTCCGAACCGCTCCTGAGGCCATGAGCACCTTCAACCAAGGCTGGATGACAAAGTCTTTGCCTTTTAGCCCACTGATCCAGGCACGCTGGGAGAAGATGGCCACCGCCACGGAGAGGCGCTCACCACCATCATTGGGAACCCACGGCCGCCCAGCCACGAAGACATGTTCGGTGCCATCATTGTGTTAGGACAGTATATCTGCCAAGCTGTGAAGCCACACTCGACACCATCACTGCCTTAGGACACCACGTCCATGAAGATGTGGTCAACACCATCGGTGTGTTAGGAGACCACGTCCACCACCACAAAGATGCACTCAACACCGTTGTTGTGTTGGGCAACCACGCCTGTCAAGCCAGGAAGACATGCTCAACACCATCGCTGCATTAGGAAACCACGTCTACCACCATGAAGACCTCCTCAACTCCATTGTTGTGTTAGGCAACCATGTCCTCTGAGCCGTGAAGATGCACTGAACATCATTGTCATTGCATCGGGAAATCATATCCACAGCTATGAAGATGTGTTCAACACCAGCGTTGTATTGGTGACCCACGTCCATCAAGCCATGAAGGCGGGCTCAACACCACCATTGTGTTGGGAAAACACGTCCTTCACCATGAAGATGCGCTCAGTCCCTTCATTGCCTGCATGGACCACATCCACCAAGCCATGAAGACGCACTCAACACCAGTGCTGCATTGGGAAACCACGTCCACCACCGTGAAGACATACTCAGTACCTTCATTGTGTTGATGAACCGCATCCACCAAGCCACAAAGAAGTGTTCAACACCAGCGCTGCATTGGTTGTGTATCCACAATCACTACGGTTCTTCCCAGGTGCTTTCTCAACGCCGTGTGTGAGCCACCAGCTTGTGAGCTGTGTGCCTGGGTGTCATCTTCTCAGCTCGTAGCAGCTTCAAGAGATATTTTTTCCCCAAAAAAACCCACTTCCCACACCCCCAGGAGCAACAGAAAGCTCTTCTGGTGGACGCAGTGACCTAGACGTGGCCACTGCCATGCCGTGACGTCCCGTGTGCAGCCACTGCAGCCCTGGGCACCCAACGCCACCAGCAGGGACCTGGCTCCTGCTTGGACCTTCCGTTCTACAGCCCTGCCTGGTCGGCGGTCGGTGGCCCGGCTGGAGCTGGGGTGGGATGAGGTGGCCTTGGAGGGCCTGGTCCCACTGCAACCGGGCTGTCATTGGGGAACTGTATTTGTGGTTTTATATATGTATATTAAAAAATATATTTAAAAATTTACATATTAATATAATATAGTGTAATATAATAAATATTACATTATATTATACACAAAAATCTATTTTATATTTATATATTATATTTATATTCTACACAAAATATTTTTATATTATATTTATATTCATACACTGTTCTGCATGTGTATTATGTATTTTAAATCTTATATGCTTATAGATATTAATCTCTTATAAAATATTAAAATATAAGCATATAAAATTACATACCATTACATGTGTTATATAGATAAATAAAAAGGGTGTTGTATATTTTACAGATATAAATATACATATGACATAAATATATTATATATCATGTTAATAAAATACTGCACCACTGTGTAAATACTTAAAAAATTTATTTATACATATATGTACACGCCTTTCTATACACCTATATATAAATACAGGGGTGTTACACACACACACACTTGTAGATACACGACATCCCTTACAGGCCGTACTGGTCTGTACTGGTCTGAGCAGGAGGCAGCGGCTCCCGACATCCCTTCCCAATCGCCACGGCAACCAGAGGGCCCCACCCGCGCCCCGCCCCAGTGACATCACCTGCACAGAGGCATTGTGGGCAGGCGGCCATCTTAACGGAGGACGGGCCACTGCGGGGCGCAGGGGACCCAGGTGTGGGGGCGGAGGGGCCCCCGCGGAGAGGACGCAGGCGCCGGTCAGCAGCGGCGGGGCGAGCGCGGGTAGCGCTGGTGCAGCTCGGCGCGGAAGCGCCGGAAGAGTTGCCGGTTGCGGCGCAGCTCGGCCTCCCGCCCGCCGTGGAAGCCGCCGGACTCCTTGAAGCCACGGTGGACGACAAACGCCCCGTCCAGCACCGCAAAGTGGAAGCCGGCCACGTGCAGCTCGCATGCCTGGGGGGGGACACGGTCACCCGGAGCACCCACGGCACCCCCCAGACCCCACAGCACCCACTGATGCCTTATAGCGCCCACCGATGCCTTGTAACACCCGCAGACCCCCACAGTATCCACGGACACCTTACAGCACCCATAGATCCCCATATAGCACCCACAGATCCTCTACAGCACCCATCGGTCCTCTACAGCACCTATAGATCCTCTACAGCACCCATAGACCACCATACCACCCAGAGACCCCCCCATAGCGCCCACTGATGCCTTGTAACACCCACAGACCCCCCCAGTATCCACGGATACCTTACAGCACCCATAGATCCCACAGACCCATACAGCACCCATATAGCACCCATAGATCCTCTACAGCACCCATCGGTCCTCTACAGCACCTACAGATCCTCTACAGCACCCATCGGTCCTCTATAGTACTCATAGGTCCCCAAAGCACCCATTGATGCCTTATAGCACCCACAGACCACCACAGCACCCAGAGACCCTCCCCATAGCACCCACTGATGCGTTATAGCATCCATAGACCCCACATAGCACCCCCAGACCCCTGTAGCACCCACAGACCCCACATAGCACCCCCAGACCCCCGTAGCACCCATAGACCCCCTAGAGCACCCACGGACTATCTACCGCACCCTTCGACCCCCTACAATACCCACAGGCCCTCACGGCATCCGTAGAACCCTACAGCACCCCCAGACCTCCACAGCACCCATAGACCCTCTACAGCACCCATAGTCCCCCTAAGAGCACTCCTAGCCCCGTGACCACCCCAGAGTGACCACAGCCCCCATGGCCACCCTGTGGTCACCAGGGCCACCCCACAGCACCCCCAGCCCCCATGGCCACCCTATAGTCACCATGGCCACCCCACAGAACCCACAGCCCTCATGGCCGCCCCATAGCACCCACAGCCTCCATGGCCACCCTATGGTCACCATGGCCACCCCATAGCACCCCCAGCCCCCATGACCATGCTATGGTCACCCCACAGCACCCACAACCTCCATGGCTACCCCATAGCACTCATGGCTATTCCACAGCCCCCTCATAGCGCTCATGGCCATCCCATAGCACCCACAGCCCCCGTAGCCACCCTATGGTCACCCCACAGCACCCCCAGCCCCCATGGCCACCCTATGGTCACCCCACAGCACCCACAAACCCCATGGCCACCCCATAGCACCCCCAGCCCCCATGGCCACCCTACGGTCACCCCACAGCACCCACAACTCCCATGGCCACCTCATAGCACTCATGGCCACCCCACAGCACCCCCAGCCCCCATGGCCACCCTATGGTCACCCCACAGCACCCACAAACCCCATGGCCACCCCGTAGCACCCCCAGCCCCCATGGCCACCCTACGGTCACCCCACAGCACCTATAACCCCCATGGCCACCCCACAGCGCTCATGGCCATCCCATAGCCCCCTCAGCCCCCATGGCCACCTCATAGCACCCCCAGCCCCCATGGCCACCCTATGGCCACCCCACAGCACCCCCAGCCCCCGTGGCCACCCTATGGTCACCCCACAGCACCCACAACTCCCATGGCCACCTCATAGCACTCACGGCCACCCCACAGCACCCCCAGCCCCCATGGCCACCCTATGGTCACCCCACAGCACCCACAACTCCCATGGCCACCTCATAGCACTCATGGCCACCCCACAGCACCCCCAGCCCCCATGGCCACCCTATGGTCACCCCACAGCACCCATAACCCCCATGGCCACCCCATAGCGCTCATGGCCATCCCATAGTCCCCTCAGCCCCCATGGCCACCTCATAGCACCCCCAGCCCCCGTGGCCACCCTATGGTCACCCCACAGCACCCACAACTCCCATGGCCACCTCATAGCACTCATGGCCACCCCACAGCACCCCCAGCCCCCATGACCACCCTATGGTCACCCCACAGCACCCACAGTCCCCATGGCCACCCTATGGTCACCACAGCCACCCCAAGCCCCCCCAGCCACCCCATGGTCCCCTGCCCCACGGTACCTGGCTGATGCGGTTGAAGCCGTACTGGAGGAAGCGCTCATCGAAGGGTGGCACGCCGTGGGCCGGCCCCACGTAGAAGGGCTCCCAGGGGTCGCGCCACGGGGCCTCGTAGGCCACGCGCAGGTGCGGGGTGGGTGGCAGCACCCACCAGCGCTCATAGTCCGTCGGTGCTTGGCACCGGGGGCACAGCGCCCCGTAGAAGGGCCGGGCGTCCCCCGTGCCCCACAGCTGCAGAAGTTCCGCCTTCGTCCCCGGCACCCGCGTCCCCGCACGGACCTCGAAGGCCGGCAGCACGAACACCACCTGGTCCCAGGATGGCGTGGTGGCCAGGGCTTTGGGGTCCTTCAAAAAGTTGGGGTCCTCCAGGGTGTTGGGGACACCTGGGTCACGGAAGCCCTTGGGGACCTCCAAGGCGTTGGGGACACCTGGGTCACGGAAGCCCTTGGGGACCTCCAAGGCGTTGGGGACACCTGGGTCATGGAAACCCTTGGGGACCTCCAAGGTGTTGGGGACCTCCAGGGCGTTGGGGACACCTGGGTCACGGAAGGCGTTGGGGACCTTTGGGACCTCCAGAGTGTGAGGGACACCCCCATTGCCGATGGTGTTGGGGACACCCGGGACGTTGGGGACACCCGGGACGCTGGGGACACCCAGCCCGTTGGGGACCTCCAGGGCGTTGAGCACTTTGGGGACACCGGGGAGCCTGAGGCCACCAGGAGCCCTCCGTGGCCGGGGGTCCCCCAAGACCCCCGCAGCCCCCAAAGCTTTGGGGTCCCCCAAGAGCCCTGGAACCCCCAAGACTTTGGGGTCCCCCAAGAGTCCTGCAGCCCCCACAGCTGGAGGGTCCCCCAAGACCCCCGCAGCCCCCCTCACCAGGGGGTCCCCCACCCCCCTGCCAGCCCCCCATTTTGGGGGGCGCAGCCCGGCCCCCCCCTCCCGCAGCAGCCTCAGGAATTCCTCCCGCAGCCCCCGGCTGGGCACCACGTCAGCGTCCAACAGCAGCACGAAGCGACCCCCAGTTTTGGGGGGGCCGGGACCCCCGTTCCAGGAAGGGCCCCCCCTTTCCTCCTCCGCCGCCCCCGCCCAGGCCACGTTCCGCAATAAATTCCCGGGGTACGGCACCCCCAAAGTGTAACTGGGGGGGTCGGCAGCCGCCAGACGCCGTAGGGCCCCCCGACATCCCCCCGGTGTTGGGGGGCCGGGGTTGGGGGGTACAACGGGGGGGGGCGCAGCCGCCCCCACCACCACGTGTAAGCGTAAGCGAGCCCGTAAGCCCCGGCAGGGCCCCCCCAAAGCTGCCAACAGCCCCCCCAACCCCTCCTTGGGTACCCCAAAAACAGCCACCGAGAGCGGCCCCCCCCAGAGCCCCCCCAGAGCCCCCCCCAGGGTCCCTGCCACCCGTCCTGGGGTGCCATGGGTGGCCAGAACTAATTCGGGGGGGTCCCAGCGAGGGGGGGTCCCCAAGAGGTCCCGATACACCCGGAAGGTCCCTGAGGTGTCCAGCACCCCCCGAGGGGGGGGCATGGGTGGGGGGGGGCGGCGGTGGGGGAGGGGGGAGCGGGGGGGGGGCAGGGCTCGCAGGTAGAGGGTCTGCAGCAGCGCCAGCCCCCCCAGTAGCCAGGCGCAGCCCCCCAGTAGCCGCCCTCGGCCCATCACCTGCTGACCCCCCCACCCCTCTCCGGACTGGGGGACACTGGGAAGGGGCTGGGAGGGGATTGGGGGGGTCTCTGGAGGCACTGGGAGGGTGCTGGGGGGGGACTGGGAGGGTACTGGGGGGCCTCTGGAGGCACTGGGAGGGTGCTGGGGGGGTACTGGGAGGGTACTGGTGGGGTTCTGGGGGCACTGGGAGGGTGCTGGGGGGGTACTGGGAGGGTACGGGGAGGGTGGTGGGGATACTGGGAGGGACTGGTGGGTGCTTGGGGCTACCGGGGGTCACTGGGGGGGTACATAGGTGTGTACTGGGAAGGTGCTGGAGGTTACTGGGAGGGTGCTGGGGAGCACTGGGGCCAGTTCTGCGGGGCCACCGGGACCAGTGCTGAGCCAGGACCAGTATAGCATGCTGGAAGCACTATGGGATCACTGGGACCAGTAAGGGGCTACTGGGACCAGTCTGGGCCTCTAGGACCAGTGCAGATGGTTACTGGGACCAGTATAGGGGTTATTGGGACCAGTCTGGGCCTATAGGACCAGTATGGGGAGGCTGGAAGGTTTATGGGTGCCGGACCACTACTGGGAGGGGTTACTGGGACCAGTCCGAGTGGGTTACTGGCACCAGTTTGGGGGTGGGGAGCCGTATAGGGGAGACCGGGCCTAGTCCGGGGGTGTCACTGGGCCCAGTCTGGGGGTGGGGAGGAGGGACTGGGCCCAGTTTGGGGGCGGGTGGGGGGGCACTGAGCCCAGGCTAGGGAGGAAACCGGGCCCAGTTTGGGGGGGGAACTGGGCCCAGTTTGGGGCCGGGACCCGCCGGGGCCGGGTGCTCACCGCGCCGCGCCGTCGGGAGGAACCACGCATGCGCGGGGAGGGACGCAGGCGCCCGGGGAGGGGGCGGGGCCCGGGGAGGGGGCGGGGCCCGGGCGGGAGTGGGGCGGGGCTCGGGCGGGAGCGGGGCGGGGCCGAGGCAGGAGGGGCGGGGCCTGCCGTGCCTGGGCCCCGCCCTGCCCGCCTTGTCTCCGCAGCGCTCGGACGCCGGGGTCCCCCCGAACTCCTGGGTGACCCCCAAATTCCCGGGTCCCTCCAAACTCCTGGGTCTTCCCCAAAGCTCCTGGGTCGCCCCCCAAACTCCTGGGGTCCCCCCAAACTCTTGGGTCACCCCCAAATTCCTGGGTCCCCCCAGAAATCCTGGGTTCCTCCAAATTCCCGGGTCCCCCCAATCTCCTGAGACTCCCCCAAAACTCCTGGGTTCCCCCCCGAGCTCCTGGGTCTCCCCAAACTCTTGGGTGACCCCCGAATGCCTGGGTCCCCCCAAACACCTGGGTCCCCCCAAAACTCCTGGTGTCCCCCCAAACTCCTGGGTCTCCCCCAGATTCCTGGGTCCCCCCAAACTCCTGCATCTCCCCCGAACTCCTGGGTGACCCCCAAATTCCCGGGTCCCTCCAAACTCCTGGGTGTCCCCAAACTCCTGGGTCTTCCCCAAAGCTCCTGGGTCGCCCCCCAAACTCCTGGGGTCCCCCCAAACTCTTGGGTCACCCCCAAATTCCTGGGTCCCCCCAGAAATCCTGGGTTCCTCCAAATTCCCGGGTCCCCCCAATCTCCTGAGACTCCCCCAAAACTCCTGGGTTCCCCCCCGAGCTCCTGGGTCTCCCCAAACTCTTGGGTGACCCCCGAATGCCTGGGTCCCCCCAAACTCCTGGGTCCCCCCAAAACTCCTGGTGTCCCCCCAAAATCCTGGGATCCCCCCAAACTCCTGGGTCTCCCCCAGATTCCTGGGTCCCCCCAAACTCCTGCATCTCCCCTGGACTCTTGGGTGACTCCCCAAATCCCTGTGTCTCCCCAAACTCCTGGGTCTCCCCCAAATTCCTGGGACTCCCCAAAATTCCTGGGTCCCCCCCTGAGCTCCTGGGTCCCCCCAAATTCCCGGGTCCCTCTGAACTCCTGGGTCCTCCTCAACTCCTGGGTGTCCCCCCCAAACTCCTGGGTGTCCCCCCCCGAGCTCCTGGCTGTCCCCCCCCGAGCTCCTGGGTCTCCCCCAAATTTCTGGGACCCCCCCAAACTCCTGGGTCCCCCCCGAACTCCTGGGTCCCCCCCAAATTCCTGGGACCCCCCCTGGACATCGGGGTCCCTGGAAAGAAGCTGCCACGGGCACAGGGATGACGGGGGCCACTTTATTGCCAGGGGGGTGTCGGGGCCACGGGGCCTCCAGGGGACGTTGGGGACATCAGGGACATGGAGGCTGTCGGGCCACCATGTGTCTCAGTCCCTCGAGTGGGGACACGGGGGATGTTGGGGTCATTGGGGACAATGGGGGCCAGTCCCTCGTGGTGGGCACGTTGGGGACGTCAGGCCGTGGTGGGTCTCAGTCCTTTGAGTCAAGGCAGTGATGATGTCCCACATCCTTCATGGACATCGGAGATGTTGGGGACACTGGGGACATCAGGCCGTGGTGGGTCTCTGTCCCTCGAGTCAAAGTGATGATGATGTCCCACGTCCTTCGGGGACATTGGAGATGTTGGGGATGTCAGGTTGTGGTGGGTCTCCATCCCTTGAGCTGGGGCGATGACGATGTCCCACATCCTTTGGGGACATCAGAGACACTGGGGACATCAGGCCGTGGTGGGTCTCCATCCCTTGAGCCAGGGCGATGATGATGTCCCACATCCTTTGGGGACATCAGAGACACTGGGGACATCAGGCCGTGGTGGGTCTCCATCCCTTGAGCCAGGGGGATGACAATGTCCCACCTCCTTCAGGGACATTGGAGACATCGGGGATGTTGTGGACATCGGGCCGTGGTGGGTCTCCATCCCTTGGTCCAGGGCGATGAAGATGTCCCACATCCTTTGGGGACATCAGAGACGTTGGGGACGTTGGGCCATGACAGGTCTCAGTCCTTTGGGCTGGGGACATTGGGGACATCAGACCACGATGTGTCTCAGTCTGTTGATCCAGGGTGATGACAAGGTCCCACGTCCCTTGGGGACGTTGGGGACCTGAAGCCACAATGTGTCTCAGTCCCTCCAGCCGAGGCGATGACGAGGTGCCCGTGTCCCTCGGGGACGTCGGGCTGCGACATGTCTCAGTCCTTTCAGGTGGTGTCCACATCCTTTGAGGACACTTTGGGGACATCGAGCCGTGCTGGGTCTCGGTCCCTTGGGTCACAGCGGTGATGAGGTGCCCGTGTCCCTCAGGGACATTGGGGACATCGAGTTGTGACGAGTCTCAGTCCCTCGGGCTCGGTGACATCGCGCTGCGACGTATCTTGATGTCTTGGGTGGGGGATGTTGAGGACACTGGGGACGTTGGGGACATCGAGGATGTTGGGGACACTGGGAATGCCAGGGGCACTGGGGATGTTGGGGACACTGGGGACACTGAGCCACGATGTGTCTCAGTCCCTCAAGTTGGGGACATTGGGGACACCAGGGACATCAGGCCATGATGTCTCACAGGCCTTGGGGGACTTCGGGACATTGAGGACATCAAGCCATGACGTATCCCAGCCCAATGGCTTGGGGCAAAAGGTGCCCATGTCCCCCAGGTGGGGGACACTGGGGACATTGAGCCATGGCGTGTCTCTGTCCCTCAGGTTGGGGACGTTGGGGACATCGGGGCATGGCAAGTCTCCATCCTTTGGATTGGGGACATCAGGTCATGGGATGTCTCCATCCCTTGGGTTGGGGACATCGGGGACATCGAGCCACATTGTGCCTCAGCCCCGCGAGTTGGGAACGTTGGGGACATCGGGCCATTGAGCCACGATATCTCCATCACTTGGGTCAGGGACGTTGGGGACATCAAGCCACATCGTGCCTCGGTCCCTTGTGTTGGGGACATTGGGGATGACACCCATGGGGGGGGCACACACTTTTGGGGGGACTCTGCCAAAAACGCAGACCCCGGGGAGGTGGGGGGGAGGGGGACGGACGACAAGGACGGGGTGGGTGACAGGGACAAGGTGGCTGACAAGGGACAGGGACACTCGGGGTGGGGGGGCCACAGGCTCCTACAGGTGGGTCCAAGCCACCCACTGACACAAAATTTGGGGACGGGTCCCGGAGTGGGGGTGGGGACGGGGACACGGGGGATGGGACCCAGGCGTCCGGGCTGGGGGAGGGGGGGGCCACCAGCCCCCCCCCAATTACCTTAGAGACTCGTTACGAGTTAAATTAGCACGAAAGGCCCCGGGGGGGGGCGGTGGGGGGAGGGGACACGGCCGGGGCCGGGGGGACGGTGGCACCGGGCCGGGGTGACAATGACAATATGCCATACTGGGGGCAAGTCGCGTCACAGACTTAGTTCAGAACGACGGGGCGCGCTGGCTTCCGGCTGTGGGGGGGACACGCGGAGGAACAGGCGTCAGGAACCCCGGCATCCGGCTCATGAACCCCCCCCTTGCATCCCCCGAGGGACCCAGGTGTCCATGAGCATGCACCCCCCCCAAACTAAGGGACCAGGCACCCGGGTGTCGGCCCCCACCCAATAACGGACCCGGGTATCCGAGTGTCCCCCCCCCACTAAGGGACCCCGGCACCCCCCTAAGATGACAGCCAGGTATCGGGGCTCCCTCCCCACCCCCATCACCAGGACCCAGGTCACCCCCCACCCCCTCCCCCCCACCCTGATGGGTGCCCCCCCGCAGGGACCCAAATCTCCGGGCCCCCTACCTTGGCGGAAGGCGTCCTGGAGGCGGCTCTGGGGGAGTTGATACAACTCAGCGAAGGGGTCGCGGGGCGACCGGGGCGGGGGGGGCGGGCGGGGGCTGGGGGTACCCCCCGAACGCCTGGCTCCCCCGCGGTTGACGACGGCGGCAGCGGCCAATCCCTGCAGTAGGCGACGCAAGGCGGGGCCGGGCGGGGCCGACGGGGGTGGCGGCGGTGACGTCTCGGGGGTGAGGAGGGAGACGGGGGTCCCACCCGGGATCCCCCCGGGACTCTCGGGACTCGGCGGTAACTTTTCGGGTGCTGCCTCGGGGGGCTCCAGGGGGCCGAAGGCAAAGGGCGGGGCTTGCCGGGGGGTGTAAGGGGGCGTCCAGGTCTCGGTGGATCCCCCCGGCGCCTCGGGGATCCCCAGGCCTGGTGCGAGGCGGGCGCCCGCAGCCAAGCCTATGCCGGCATTGGCTCCGCCGACAGCTCCGAGGGTAGGACCGATGGTGGGGCCCAGGGACGAGCCAACACCGGCAGCGAGGTTGGCTCCAAGGCCAAGTCCGGTGCCAAGGGCGGTGCCGACGTTGGCTCCGATGGCAGCTCCAACACCGAGGCCAACACCAGATCCAAGAGCAGGGTCAACACTGGCTCCAAGGCCAAGGCCAATGGTGGATCCAAGAGCAGAGCCAGCGTTGGCTCCAACGGCAGCTCCAGCACCAAGCACAACACCGGATCCAACGTTGGCTCCAGCACCGAGTCCAATGCTGGTGTCAATACTGGTTCCAAGAGCAGAGTCAACGTTGGCTCCAATGTTGGCTCCAAGGCTGAGTCCAACAGTAGTGCCAACATCAGGTCCAAGCCCAGAGCCAACGTTGGCTCCGAGCGCAGCTCCAACAGCAAATCCAAGGGCAGATCCAAGACCGGAGCCACCGCTGCCTCCAACGCCAGCTCCAACTGCAAGTCCAACGCCGGCAACAACATCAGATCCAGGAGCGGAGCCAATGTTGGAGCCAACATTGGCTCCGAGGCCAAGTCCAACACTGGATCCAAGAGCAGAGCCAACGCCAGCACCCATGTTGGCTCCAATAGCAGCTCCAATGCCAAGTCCAACACCCGATCCAACATCCGATGTAAGAGCGGTGCCAGCGTTGGCTCCAACACCAAGTCCAACGCCAACATCAACGTTGGATCCGAGAGCAGCACCAACATTGGCTCCAACTCCAGCTCCAATGGCAAGTCCAACACCGGATCCAAGAGAAGGGCCAACGTTGGCTCCAACACCGGCTCCAACGGCAAGTCCAACACTGGATCCGAGACCAGAGCCAACGTTGGCTCCAACAGCAGCACCAACGGCAAGTCCAATGCCAGGTCCAACACCAGATGAAAGAGCAGAGCCAACATTGGCTCCAAGAGCAGCTCCAACGCCAAGTCCAACAGTGGATCCAAGACTGGAGCCAACGTTGGCTCCAATATTGGCTCCAAGGCCAAGTCCAACACCAGCGCTGACTCCAGCACCTATATTGGCTCCAACGCTGGCACCGACGGTGAGTCCCACGCCAGCGCCGACATCAGATGGAAGAGCAGGACCAACAGCCCCAATGCCGAGCCCAACGCTGGCTCTGACACCGCCACCAAGACCAGGCCCAATGTTGGCCCCGACACTGAGCGCAACGCCGGCTCCGAGACTGGGGCCAGTGTCCGCTCCACCATTGGCTTGGAGACCAGCTCCAATATCATCTCCGGTGCCAGCTCCAAGAGCAGCTCCAATATCAGCCCCAAGGTTGGGGCCAACATCGGCGCCGGTGCCAGCTGCCACACCGAGGCCAACGTCGACTCTGATGCCAGCTCCCACGCCAATGCCAACTCCAGCGCTGACATCAGAGCCAAGACCGTGTCCAACACCATCTCCAAGGCCACGTCCAACATTTGCTCCAATGCCGGCTCCAAGACCAGGGTCAATGTTGGCCCCAACGTTGCCTCCAAGACCATGTCCGATGGCAGCTCCGAGAGCAGGTCCCATGTTGGCATCAAGACCAGGTCCCATGTTGGCTCCAAGACCAGGTCCAACACCAGCTCCGACAGCAGGGTCAACAGTGGCCCCAAGGCCAGCTCCAAGACCATGTCCAACATCAGCTCCGAGGCCACATCCAACGTTGACCCCAAGGCCAAGGCCAACGTTGACGCCAACATTAGCTCCAATGTCATCTCCAAGCCCAGATCCGACACCAAGGTCAACGCTGGATCCAATGCCGGGGCCAACACTGAGGCCAATGCTGGGGTCAGCGCCAACACCAAGGTCCCCACCAGCTCCGATGGCAGCACCAGGGAAGTCAAGGCTTGGGCCGAAGGGCTCGGGGGGGCCCGGGGGGGCCTCAGCTGCCAGCTGCTGCCGCAGGCACCAGGCTTCAGCCTCACTGCAGGAAAGACAGGGGGTTATGGGGGGGCCTGGGCTAAGCCCGGACACCTGGGTCCCCCTGAGGGGAGCGGAGGGTGCCGGGACCCATGGGTGCCATGTGGGGTGGAAGGTACCCAGACATTGGGCTTCCCTCAGGGATGATGGGACACCTGGGTCCCCTGGGGCTGATGGGACCTCCCGGATGTCTGGGTCCCTTGGGGGGGTGATGGGGCTACCCGGACGCCTGTGTCCACTCACCTGATGACAAAGTTGTGGGCGAGCAGGGCCGGGCCCTCAGGGCGCAGTCGGGCGTAGACCCACGTCCAGCCCAGGCCGTCCTTGCGTTGCAGCCGCGTCACCAGCTCCCCCCGCGCCTCTGCCCCTGCTCCTGCTGCGGGGACAAGGGGACATCAGCAGGGACGGGGGGGGTGAGGGCAGGGGGCAGGGGACGGTTGGGGGAATGGGGACATGGGGATGTCAACAGGATGGGAGTGATTGGGGGAGTTGGGGACATGGGGATGTCAACGAGGTCGGTTGGGGTGGATGGGGACATGGGGGTGTCCATGGGGACAGGGGTGATTGGAAGGGATGGGGACATGGGTATGTCAATTGGGACAGGGGGTCAACGGGGACAGGGGGTCACCTGGGGCATGGAGGACACCTGACAGGAGACAAGGTGACTCCAGGGGATGTGTGGGACACTAAGGATGTTGCGGGGGGGGGGGGGCAGAGTGACAGCAGGGAACCCAGGGAACAACCAGGGTGATGGAGGACACCCTTGGGAATGCAGGGACCCAGAGGACAGCCAGGGGGCAGGAAGACCCCAGGGATCCCGAGGGACAGCTGGGGGGGGACAGGGAGACCCCAGGGGACCCTGGGGACAGCTGAGGGGACACTCACCGAGGCGGAGGTGCTGGCGAGCGACGTGGCCAAGGTCCTCGGGGTGCAGGAGCCGGTACCAGGAGCGACCCAGGAGCTCCCCACGCCCGTAGCCCAGGTGGATCAGGACGCTGTGGGACAGCACGTCTGGGTCCCTCGCCCACCCATGCCTGTGTCCCATCCAGATGTCTGGGTCCCCTCCTAGATACCTGTGTCCACCCTGATGCCTCGGTTCCCTCGTGCGTGCTTGGTCCCCTCCCGGATTCCTGTGTGCCCCCAGACACCTGGATCCCTCCCGGACACCTGGGTCCTCCCGGGATGCCCAGGTCCCCTCCCAGACATCTGGGTCCCCCCTGGACACCTGGGTCCCCCCTGGACACCGGGCCCCTCACCTGTCGGAGATGTCGAGCAGGGCAAGGTCACGGGCATGGCGGCTCTGGAACGCAGGCAGCAGCAGGCAGTCGGGGCAGGGCCAAGGTGGGGGGTCCAGGGGGGCACAGAAGGCGACGAAAAGTCCTGGGGAAGCCCCGGGGGGGCCAGGGGGGGCCTGGAACCGGCCCCGCAACAGCACCAGCTTCCGCCCGGCACTGGGACGGCGCGAGGCCCGCGAGGTGGTGAAACGGCAGCGGAAGAGGCGCTCTGCGGGAAGGGGTCCTCTGTTGGTCCCTCTGGCCTCTGTCCATCCCTCCGTCCATCTCTCCATCCTTCCTTCCATCCATCCCTCCATCCCTCGTCCTTCCATCCCTCCGTCTTTTCTTCCATTCTTCCTTCCCTCCCTCCCCCTTCCATCCATCTCTCCGTCCCTCTGTCCTTCCATCCCTCTGTCCTTCCATCCTTCCAACCTTCTGTCCTTCCATCTATCCTCTTCTGCCATGCTTCCTTCCCTCCATCTTTCTGTCCCTCTCTCCACCCATGCCTCTGTCCTTCCACCCCTCCAGCCACCCTTCCAATACTCCATCCTACCCACCCTCTGTCCTTCCATCCTTCCATCCATCCCTCCATCCTTCCTTCTAACCCTCTGCCCTTCCTTCCCTCTGTCCTTCCCTCCATCCTTCTGTCCATCCCTCCTTCCAACCCTCTGGCCTTCCGTCCTTCCCTCCCTTCCTCCATCCTTCCATCCATCCATCCCTTTGTCCTTCCATCATCCCTCCATCCTTCCCTCCTTCCATCCCTCCATCCCTCCATCCCTCTGTCCTTCCTCCTGCTCATTCATCCCTCCCTCCATCCACCCATCCCTCCCTCCCTCTGCCCACGCCCCACCAAGCCCCTCCCCATCGGCCCCACCCCCTCGGAGCCCCCACCCACCTGCCTGGGGGGGCCCGGGCAGAGTGAGCTGATGTCGCACCAGGGGGTGGTCGGCGGGATCCAGCAGGTCGTAAATGCTGTCACCCTGTGCCACCAGGTCTACCTGCGTGGGGGGGAGGCGGGAGGATCAGCACCCAGCACCCAGCGCCTTCCCCTGGCATCCAGCACCCCCCAACACCCATCATCCTGCAGCACCAGAGCCACCTGCACCCAAGGGGGACAGCACCCTGCACCCAAGGGGGACAGCACCCTGCACCCAACCTTGTCCCTGCATGCAGGTGCCTACCATGGAGTGCCCCAGGTGCTGCGCGACATTGTCGGTGACGCCGACCAGCTTCCCCTCGCGGGTGACGGCCAGCAGGAAGCCGGGCAGTGATGCCACCAGGTCGGCCAGCTCCGGTCCCCCCAGCAGCTCCATGGGTGCTCCCCGTGCCGGGCCTGCATGGGGACACACGTCAGTACTTATCCAGCACCCACTCAGCACCCGCCACCTTGCCCGCACAGTCCCACTGCAGTCGCAGGGCACCCACGTGGCCTCAGCACCCAAAGCACCAGCCGTGGAGTCACCAGTGGCACCCATAGCCTTGCCCACGTGGTCCCATGGTGGCCCTGGCAGGACCCACAGCATCACCCACGTGGACCCACGGGAGTCCCAGTCTCTGTCCCCAGCCCCAGTCCCTGTCCCTGTCCCTTGTCCCTGTCCCTCATCTCCAGCCTCTGGTCCATGATCCTGGGTCCTTGTCCTGGTTCCTGACCCAATTCCAGCCCCGGTCCCTGTCCCAGGATCTCGGTCCCTGTCCTGATCCCCCTGTCCCAGTCCTGATTCTAGGTCCCTATCCTGATCCCTGGTCCCTGGTCCCAGTATCAATCCCTGTCCTAATCCTGGGTCCCAATCCTGATTCCTGGTCTCAGTCCCCATCCCGGTCCCCCTGTGCCAGCCATGATGCCCAATCCCTGGCCCCAGTCTCAGTCCCTATCCCAGTCCTCCTGTCCCAGCCCTGATCCCCGGGCGCTGGCCCCAGTCCCAGCCCTGATCCCCAGTCTCGATCCCAATCACTGGTCTCAGTCCCTCTCCCAGTCCCCCTGTTCCAGCCTGGATCCCCAATCCCTGGCGCGGGTCTCGGTCCCAGCCCTGATCCCTGATCCCTGGCCCCTGTCCCAGCCCTGATCCCCAATCCCTGACACCAGTCCTTGTCCCAGCCCTGATCCCTGGCCCCTGTCCCAGCCCTGATCCCCAATCCCTGACACCAGTCCTTGTCCCAGCCCTGATCCCTGATCCCTGACCCCGGCCTCAGTCCCTCTCCCGGTCCCCCTGTCCCAGCCCTGATCCCCAGTCCCCGGTCGCTGGCTCCTTTCCCAGCCCTGATCCCGGATCCCTCTCCCGATCCTGGATCCCGATCCCGGTCCCTCTCCCGGTCCCGGTCCCCTCCCTCCCGCCCCCGTCCCCGGCCGCTGTCCGCGGTGCTGAACCCGGTACCGCCCCCCCCCCCCGCCGCTGTCCGCGGTGCTGAACCCGCCCCTCCCCGGTGCCCCGGCCGCTGTCCGCGGTGCTGATCGGCGTCCCCCGGTCCCTGACCGCGGTGCTGATGCCACCCCCCGCCTGCTCCGGTCCCCGTCCCCGTCCCGGTCCCCGTCCCTCTCCCGGTGCCCATCGCTGTCCCTCTGCCGGTTCCTGTCTCCAGCCCGGGGTCGGCTCCCCGTTCCCATTCCCCTGCCTGTCTCCAGCCCGGTGCCGCTGCCTGCTCCCATCCCGCTCCCATCCCGGTCCCATCCCGGTCCCAACCCGGTTCTACCCCGTTGTCGCTGCTCAGCCCGGTCCACCGCTCCCGACAGCAGCTCCTGTCCCCCCTTCCTAACGCTGGTGACCGGTCCCATTCCCCAGTCCCATCCCGATGCTGATTCCCCGTCCCATCCCAGTGCCGATGCCCGGTCCTGCGCCTATGCCTGCTCCCATCCCGGTGCCCGGTCCCATCCCGGCGCCGATACCCATTCCCATCCCAGTGCCAGTGCCCCGGTCCCATCCCGGTGCCGATGCCGGGTCCCATCCCGGCTTCGATACCCACCCCAGTGCCAGCTCCCGCTCCCATCCCGCTCCCGTTCCCCATCGCCACCCCACCGCCCTCTCCCAACCCCACTCCCCATCCCGGCTCCAACCCCCCCGACCCCATCCCCATCCCCGGCTCCCCATCCCGACCCTACCTCTCCCTCCCACCCACCCCGTTCCCCAACGCACCGGGACGGAGGCAGGCGCCCTTGCGGGTGTAGATGCAGGCGAGGGCCATGACGTGCAGGTAGGAGAGGCGCGGCCGGTCGCCCTCGGGCAGCGGCAGGAGGTCGCGCAGGGCGCGGATCTCGGCGTTGATCTGGTCCCGCCGCGCCTTGGAGGCGCCCTTGGTGGAGCGGAGCATCCTCGCGCCGCGCCGCCGCCCGCCCGCCCCTTATATGGACCGCGCTGCCCTACGTCACCGGCGCGTCACTCCCCGCCCCGCCCATTCGCAGCGCCGGTTTTGGGGGGGGGTGGGGGGTGGGGGGGGGAACGGCCGCGTCAGAGCTGACGCTGACGCGCGCGCGGCGGTAGGGCGCAAAGGGGGGGGGGCGGCGCGCGGCGGCTTCGCACCGAAATAGGAGATGGCGCGCGGTGAGAGGAGGGGCTGGGGGAGGGGCGGGGCTGGGGGCACGCCCCCTCCCCCTCCCCGCGGGAGGGGGGGGAGCGGTGGAGGGGGCCATGGAGGGAGGGGGGGGGGAGTCCAGGGAGGGTGGAAGGGCCGATGGGGGGGGGGGGCTCGAAGGAGGGGGAGGAATGGATGGAGGGGTCGGTGGAGGGATGGAGGGGGGGATCGAGGGGGGATGGGGGGGTGGATGGGTCAATGGAGGGGCAGAGGAGCCAACGGGGGGTCAAGGGAGGGACGGGGGGATGGGTGGGGGGTCAACGGAGGGATTGGGGGGGCAATAGTGGGATGGAAAGGCTGAAGGGATGGTGGGACGGATGGAGAGGGTCAACGGGGGGATGGAGGGGTCAATGGGGGGATGGAGAAGTCAACGGGGAGATGGAGGGGTCAACAGGGGGATGGAGGGGTCAACGGGGAGATGGAGGGGTCAACGGGGGGATGGAGGGGTCTACAGGGGGATGGAGGGGTCAACGGGGAGATGGAGGGGTCAACGGGGGGATGGAGGGGTCTACAGGGGGTTGGAGGGGTCAAGGGGAGGATGGAGGGGCCAATTGGGGGATGGAGGGGTCAGTTGGGGGATGGAGGGGCCGATGGGGAGATGGAGGGGCTCAAATGATGGAGGCGTCAATGGATGGGTCAACAGAGGGATGGAGGAATTGATGGAGGGTCAACGGAGGGATGGAGGGGGCAACAGGGGGATGGACGGGGTCGTGGGATGGACAGAGGGACGGGTGGGGGTCAAGGGAGGGGTGGGGGAGCCAATGGGGAGGAAGGAGGGGCTCCAGGGGTGGAGGCATTGGTAGAGGGGTCAACCAAACGATGGAGGGGTCAACAGGGGAACGGAAGGGCTCAAGGGATGGAGGGAAGGATGGAGGGGGTCCATGGAGGGATGGAGGGGCCGTCGGGGGGATGGAGAGGCTCGAAGGGCGGAGGGAGGGCTGGAGGGTCAACCGAGGGCTGGAGGGGCCAATGGGGGGGAAGGAGGGGCTCCAGCGGTGGGGCGGAGGATGGAGGGGGGGCAATAGGGGAGGTGGAAGGGCTCAACAGCCAGACGGATGGACGGACGGGTCAATGGTAGGTTGGAGGAGCCAAGAGTGGGTCAAGGGATGAGTGGAAGGGCCAAGAGGGGGCCAACGGGGGGTGGAAGGAGGGATGGAGGAGCCAATGGGGGGGGGGGTGTCCGTGGGGGGGTCAACGTAGGGAGGGTTGGCTGGAGGGATCAACAGAGGGACAGACTGACGGACGGGGGGTCAACGGAGGGACGGGGGGGGGGGCTGGGCTGAGTGTCATCGGGACTACCCTTCCTTGGGGGCACGGAGGGACGGGGGGGGCTAAAGGTGTCAGGAACCCCTGCCAGGCCTCTGGGAACCCCCTTCTCCCCCCCCTCCTCCTTTCGCGGGCGCCCCCGGAGTTTGGCCCCGCCCCCCGCCGCGGTTCCCCTCCCCCCTCCCGGCTCCGCCGCTGCCAAATTTGGGCGCTGAAGTCGCTGCGCTAAAAATAGATCCCGGCGGCTAAAAATAGCGGCGGGGAGGGGCGGGCCCGGACGCCTGGGTCCTCGGGGGGGGGGGGGGGGGGGGAAGAGACGGGGGGGGGAAACTCGGACGCCTGGGTTCCCCCGAGGCGGGGGGAGTCCTGGTTGTGGGGGTCCCCCCCCCCCAAAATCCTGGGTGTCCCCCCCCAAAATCCTGCATTCACCCCCAAAATCCTAGGTTCTCCCCCCCAAAACGGTTGGATTCCCCCCCCCCCGAACAGCTGGGTCCCACCAAACTCCTGGGTGTCCCCCCCCAACTCTTGGATATCCCCCCCGGACTCCTGGGTCCCCCCCAAAACCCTGGGTGCTCCCCCAAAGTCCTGCCCCCCCCCCCCCGCCGCGGCTGCCGGGGGCGGGTTTCCTTGGCAACGGTGGAGCCGCAATGATTTTGGGGGGGGGGGGGGCTGTGAAGAAGGAGGATGAGGATGGAAATGGGGGAGCACAGGAGGATGAAGATGGAGAGGAAGGAGGGGGGAGGATGGTGAATAAGGGGGGGAGGATGAGGAGGGAGGGAGGTGGATGGAGATGAAGGAGGATGAGGAGGGAGGAAGGAGGATGAAGATAGAAGATGAGGAGGGAGGAAGGAGGATGAAGATGAAGGAGGATGAGGAGGGAGAAAGGAGGATGAGGAGGGAGGGAGGTGGATGGACATGAAGGAGGATGAAGGTGGAGGATGAGTAGGGAGGAAGGAGGATGAAGACGGAGGAGGATGAGGAGGGAGGGAGGTGGATGGAGATGAAGGAGGATGAGGAGGGAGGAAGGAGGATGAGGAGGGAGGAGGAAGGGAGGTGGATGAAGACGAAGGAGGATGAGGAGGGAGGAAGGAGGATGAAGATGGAAGAGGATGGGGAGGAAGGGAGGAGATGAAGGTGAAGGAGGATGAGGAGGGAGGGAGGAGAATGAGAAGGGAGGGAGGAGGCTGAAGAGGGAGGAAGGAGGATAAGGAGGGAGGATGAGGGATGAAGGAGGGTGAAGATGGAGGGGGAGGAGGAGGATGGGTGGTGAAGATGAGGGACAAAGGAGAATGAAGATGGGGATGAAGGAGGAGGGGAAGGGGGGTGAAGATGGGGGGGTGAAGGACAATGAAGATGAAGGAGGAAGAGGAGGATGAGGAGGGATGAAGATGAAGGAAGAGGATGAGGAAGAAGGGGGATGAAGATGGAGGAGGGTGGACGAAGGGGCTGGTGGTGAAGCTCGGGGATGAAGGAGGACGAGGAGGATGAAGATGGCACAAAGGGAGGAAGAAGGGGGGGATGAAGTTGGGGGGGAGGATGAGGAGGGGACACACAAGGAGGGGCAGGAGGCCGAAGGCCCAACCACCCCTCACTGCCTGGCAGGGGGGGGGGGGGAATCACCACCCATCGCCATGGCAACAGGGATCCCCACTGCCCCCCCTCATATCAGCCCTGACCCCCCCAAAGGGGACCCAGGCAGCTGAGACACCCCCCCAAAAAAAGGCACACAGGCATCCGGAACAGCCCCCCCCCCCCAAAAAGGGACCCAGGCATCCAGGACCCCCCCACCCCTCAAAAAAAGGGACCCAGGCATCTGGGACAGCCCCCCCCCCCCCCCCCCAAAAAAGGGATCCAGGTATGTGGGACCCCCCCCAAAAAAGAGGGACCCAGGCATCCAGGACACCCCCCCCCCAAAAGAGGACCCAGGTGTCCAGGGGAGACCCCCCCCCCAAAAAGACACAAGGCTGTAGGAAGAAACCATTTATTTGGGGGGGGATGACCCCCAAACCCCTTGAGTCTGGGGGTGGACCCAGGCATTGGGGGGGGGGGGTCAGAGGTCACTTCTTCTTCGCCCCCCCCTCCTCCTCCTCCTCGGCCATGGCCGCCTCCTGCTCCCGCCGCTGGCGCTGGAAGGCGGCGCAGTCCTCGGGCGTCAGCCTGCGGGGTGGGGGGGGGGGCACCCATTGGGGGGGTGTCCCCTCCCTTCCCCCCCCCCATGAGGGACCCAGGCATCCTGGGGACCCCCCCCAAACCCTCCCACAGCACCCACTGGGTGATGGCACCCATCGGGGGTCCCACTGTGGGGGGGATCTCCTCCCTTCCTCCCCCCAGTGAAGGACTCAGGGGTCTGCAGTGGGGTGGGGGGGGCACCCAGGCATCTGGGGGGGGCACCCAGGTGTCCGTGGTGGGGTGGGGGGGGGGGCACCCAGGCATCCAGGAGCACCCACCGGGTGATGACACCCATCGGGGGTCCCGCTAGGGGGGGTGTCCTCCCTTCCTCCCCCCAATGACGGACTCAGGTGTCTGGGGTGGGGGGGGTGGTTTTTTGGGGGGGGGGGCACCCACCGGGGGACGACGCGGAGGCCGAGGCTGCGGGCGGAGCCCACCAGGGACCCCACGAGGGCGGGCAGGGGGGTCCCTCGCGTCGCCAGCGCCGGGTCCCGCTGCTTCACCAGGGCCACCTCGTAGAGGTGCTTCAGGGAGACCACCCCCACCTCCTCGTGCCCTGGGGGGGGGCGCGGGTGTCCAGAGACCCCCCCGGTCCCACCAGACCCCCCCCCCCCCCCCCCCCCCCCACTCCGAGCACAACCCACCCACGGCGATTCCCCGCTCCGTGGGGCACCCAAGAAAACAGACCCGCCTATGGGCACCCATAGGGTCTGAGACCCCCCCCAGCAACCCCAAGACCCCCCCCAGCACCCCCAGACCTCCCCAAACACCTCTAAGTCATGAGACCCCCCCTCACCCCCCCAG
This sequence comes from Haliaeetus albicilla, assembly GCF_947461875.1. Classification (NCBI taxonomy): domain Eukaryota; kingdom Metazoa; phylum Chordata; class Aves; order Accipitriformes; family Accipitridae; genus Haliaeetus; species Haliaeetus albicilla. Next base: position 6,192,129 of record NC_091504.1, on the reverse strand, counting down.
CACCCTGACCCCCCCCCAACACCCCTAGTTCCTGGAGCACCCCCCCTCAACTCCAGACCCCCCCAGCACCCACAAACACCCCCCAGTACCCCCTTAAGCACACCTAGGTCCTGGGGACCCCCCCCAAGACCCCCCCAGGCCCTGGGACCCCCATAGACCCCCTCAGCTCCCCCAGCCCCCCCACCCAGCACCCCCCCAAACCCTGCGACCCCCTCCTCAGATTCCACTCCCCCCCCAGGCACCCCTGTCTCCCCCCCCAGAACACCTCCACGCTCCCCCAAGAGCCCCCCCCCAGCCCCCCAGGACCCCCCCCCGGACCCCCCCCTCACCGGGCCGTGCTGCCCCCTTCTCGATGCCGGCGATGGCCTTGAGGAAATACGAGGTGGGGGGGGGCCCGATGCTGAGGTCATAGCTGCGGTCAGGCTGGGGGGGAGCAAGGGGGGGGGTCAAGGGGGGGCACCCACCATGGGGGGGGGTCACCCACTGAGGGAGGGGGCAAATGGGGGGGGCACCCAATGTGGTCGAGGAGTGTCAAGAGGGGGCCAGCCAGCAGTTGTTATTGGCGGGGGGGGCACCCACTGAGGGAGGGGGTCAATGGGGGGGGGCACCCATAGGGGGTATTTGATTGGGGGGGGGGGAGAACCAGGAGGAGGGGGCAGCACCTTTAGGGGGTCAGTGGGGGGGGTGGCACTCAGGGGAGTCAGCTGGGGGGGGAAAGGGGGGGCACCCATGGGGGGGGGCAAGGATGGGGGGGGACATGACAGCACCCAGCATGGAGTCAACTGGGGGGGGGTCAGCACCCATGGGAGAGATCAAAGGGGGGGGGGCAGAACGTAGGAGGGGGTGTCAACACCCACGGGGGGGGGTCTCAACACCCACGGGGCGTCTGGGGGGGTACAGCACCCCCGGGGGGGCAAGGGGGGGGCTCAACACCCACGGGGGGGGCAAGGGGAGGGGGGGCGAAGCACCTTAGACGGGTTTAACCGGGGGGGGGGGGGCAGCACCCACAGGGGGATGGGGGGGGTCCCGGGAGGGTCCCGGGGCCGTGGGGGGGTCCCGGGGGGGTCCCCGCAGACTCACGTGGACGAGCAGTCGGACCCGCAGCGGGATGCCGGCCTTGACGTCCCGGGAGCGCTCGTTGAAGTCCTGGCAGAAGGCGGCGATCGGGACCCCGCGCTGGGGAACGGACCGGGACCGGTCGGGACGGGGCTCGGGACCCCCAACCGGGACCCCCCCTCCAAGCCCCGGGACCCCCCCTTCAGGTCCCGGGACGCCCCCCCCCCCCAGGCCCCGGGACCCCCCTAGCCCCCGCACCTGCCCCAGGACGGGCCCCAGCGGCGGCCCCGGGGCCGCCCCCCCCGCCGGGATGAGGGTCCGGACCGGCCGCGACCCCCGGCCCCCTCCCGGGAACCGACCGCGCCGCCCGCGCCGCCCGCGCCGCCTTCGACATGGCCGCCGGGTCACGTGAGGAGGGAGAGAAGTCACGTGGGTAGGGCCAGAAGGCGAGTGGGCGGGCGGAGGAGAGGGCCGCGGGGAAGGGGGCGGGGCGGAGGTGAGGGAGGCGGGACCGCGGGGAAAGGGGGGCGGGGACCGTGGGAGAAAGGGGCGTGGCGGAGAGGGGGGGCGTGGCCGCGGTTGGAAAGGGGCGGGGCAAGGGGGCAAAGGAGGGGCGGGGCAGCAGAAGGCACCTCCCACTGCCGGGTGTTCCCCCACCTTCAGCGGACCCGGGGGGGGGGGGGGGGGGAAGAGGGGGGGGAGGGGGCGGTTTTATTGCCCCCCCCCCCCGCCCCCCCGCCGCCGCTGGCGCGAGGCCCGCAGCCGCCGCAGCACCTCCTCCTGCGACCCTGCCCTGCGGGGTCAAGGGTCAGAGGTGACGGGGGGAAGGGGGGGTGGGAGAAACATAGAGCCCCTCCCCCAGGGTCCCCCCCAGAATGTCCCACCGCCCCCCCCCCAGCACCCCCAGGACCCTCCGCCCCCCCCAGCACCCCCAGAAACCCCCTCAGCACCCACAGGACCCCCCCATACCCCCCCAGCACCCATAGGACTCCCTGAAGCCCCCCCAGCACCCATGGGACCCCTCAGCGCCCCTAGGACCTCCCTGCACCCCCCCGGCACCCAGAGGATGCCCCCAGCACCCCCCCAGCCACCATAGGAACCCCCCCAGCCCCCCAGCACCCATAGCCTCCCATAGCCCCCACAGGACCCCCCCAGCCCCCCCCAGCACCCATACCTCCCTCAGCCCCCCAAGCACCCATAGCCCCCCCAGCACCCACAGGAACCCCCCCCCCAGTTTCCCCCAGTCCCCCCCAGCACCCGTAGGCCCCTCCAACCCCCTCCCAGCACCCATAGGACCCCCCCAGCACCCATAGCCCTCCACAGCCCCCCCCAGCACCCGTAGGCCCCCCCAGCACCCACCGGCTGCGCACCCGCTCGTAGGCGGCCGTCAGGACTCGGTCCCTCTCGTCCAGGAAGGCGGCGTGAGCCCCCGCCACGTACCTGGGGGGGGACACCCCGCTGGCCGGGGGGGGGGACACGACCCAGACCCCCCCCCCCAGGCACGTGCACACCCAGACCCCCTGCCCCGGATATCTGGGTGTCCCCCCCACCCTGAACACCCGGGGGGGGGCGGGTACCCCCCCCAAGATGCCTGGGTGCCCCCCCTAGATGCTTGGGTGTCCCCCCCCCCAGACACCCAGGTCCCCCCTCACCCACCAGACCCCTGGGTCCCCTTCCTGGACACCTGGGTGCCCCCCCCCCCCCAAAAAATGGGTGCCCCCTGTGCCCCTGAACCCTTGGGTGTCCCCCCCCACAAATTCCTGGTGTCCCCCCCCAAACTCCTGGGTGTCCCCCCCCCAAACACCCAGGTGTCCCCCCCCCGGACACCTGGGTCCCTCTGAACCCTTGGGTCCCCCCCCACCCCTGGGTGCCCCCTCAGACCCCTGGGTGTGTCCCCCCCAGACACCTGGGTCCCCCTAAACTCCTGGGTGCCCCCCCCCAGACCCCTGGGTCATCCCCCCAAACTCCTGGCTGGCCCCCCCCCTGGACACCTGGGTTCCCCTGAACCCTTGGGTCCCCCCACCCCCACCCCTGGGTGCCCCCCCAGTCCCCTGGGTGCCCCCCCGCGTGGGGGGGTCCCACCTGTAGGCCAGGGCGTGGCCGACCCCCCCCAGGAGGGCCAGCAGCAGGCAGAGCCCCAGCAGGCGGTGGGGGGGGGTGCTGGGGGGGGGCCCAGGGGGGCGAAACTGCTCCCAGTACCGGCGGTTGGGGTCAGCCCTGGGGGGGGGGAGATAGCACCCATGGGACCCCCAGCCCCATAGGAGCCCCAGGCTCCCCCCAGTCCTCATGGGACCCTCAGGCCCCCCAGCACCCATGGGACTCCCAGATGCCCCCAGAGACCCCCCCCAGGACCTCCAGCCCCCCAGCACCCATAGAAGCCCCCAGCACCCATAGGACCCCCCTGTAACCCCCCAGCACCCACCTGTACCCCCCCAGCTCCCAGACGACCCCCAGGCCCCCCCCCAGCACCCACAGGACCCCCACATAGCCCCCCAGCACCCACGGGACCCCCAGGTCCCCCCCTAGCACCCACAGGACTCCCTGAAGCCCGCCCAGCACCCATGAGAACCCCTAGCACCCATAGGACCCCCCTGTGACCCCCCAGCCCCCATAGGCTCCGCCCAGCACTCCTAGGACCCCCCCATGCCCCCCCAGCACCCACAGAACCCCCAGCCCCCATAGGAGCCCCCAGGCCCCCCCAGCACCCATGGGACTCCCAGACAACCCCAGCCCCCCCCCAAGACCTCCAGCCCCCCCAGCACCCATAGGACCCCCCTGTGACACTCCAGCACCCATAGGAACCCCCCAGCCCCCCCAGCACCCATGAGCCCCCCCCAGCACCCCCCAGCCCCCATAGGCTCCCCCCAGCACTCCTAGAACCTCCCCGTGCCCCCCCAGCACCCACAGGACCCCCAGGCCGCCCCCTCCCAGCACCCACAGGACCCCCTGAACCTCCCCAGCACCCCTAGGACCCCCCCCAGACCCCTCCAGCACCCAGAGGACCCCCAGCCCCCCCCCCCCCCCAGCACCCACAGTACCCCTCAGCACCCATGAGATCCCCCCAGCACCCCTAGGACCCCCAGAGATCCCCCCCAGCACCCCTAGGTCCCCCAGCACCCACCCATATCCCCCCAGCACCCACAGGACCCCCAGGACTCCCCCCCCCGCACCCCTGGGAGCCCCCCCGTACCCCCCCAGCACCCATAGGACTCCCTGAAGCCCCCCCCCAGCACCCATGAGACCCCCCAGCACCCCTAGGACCCCCCCCCCCCAGCACCCAGGTCCCTGTTACCGTGGGGGAGTCTCGGGGCGGGGGGCCGCTCCTCCGTGGGTGGGGGGTCGGGGTGGGGGTCGGGGTGGGGGTCCCGGGGGGGCGCGGGGGCGGCTCAGGGCCCCGTAGGCCTCGGCCAGCAGCAGGAACCGCTCGTGGCGGGAGGGGTCGCCGGGGTCCCCGTCGGGGTGCACCTGGGGGGGCACCCGGACACATGGGTGACCCCCCCCGGACACATGGGTGGCACCCCAAATTCCTGGGTGACCCCCCAGATACATGAGTGCCCACCCCCCCGGACATCTGGGTGCCCCCCCCCGGACACATGGGTGCCCCCCCAAACATCTGGGTGACCCCCAGACACTTGGGTGCCCCCCCAAATCCCTGGGTGCCCCCCGCCAACTTGCCCCCCCCGACCACCCATGGGACCTGGGTGTCCGGCCAAGCCCCCCCCAAGAGACCTGGGGTGCCTCCCAGTGCCGGCCTGGAACCAGCCCAGTGCTCCCAGTGCTCGCTGGGAAACCAGCCCTGGGAAACCAGCCCAGTGCTCCCAGTTCTCCCAGTTCCCACTGGGAAACCAGCCCGGTGCTCCCAGTTCTCCCACTGCCCGCTGGGAAACCAGCCCAGTGCTCCCAGTGGCAGCCAGGGAACCAGCCCAGGGCTCCCAGTGCCCGCTGGGAAACCAGCCCAGGGCTCCCAGTTCTCCCAGTGCCCGCTGGGAAACCAGCCCAGGGCTCCCAGTTCTCCCACTGTCCAGCTGGGGAACCAGCCCAGGGCTCCCAGTGGCAGCCAGGAAACCAGCCCAGGGCTCCCAGTTCTCCCACTGTCCAGCTGGGGAACCATCCCAGGGCTCCCAGTTCTCCCACTGCCCACTGGGAAACCAGCCCAGTGCTCCCAGTTCTCCCACTGCCCACTGGGAAACCAGCCCAGTGCTCCCAGTGGCAGCCGGGGAACCAGCCCAGGGCTCCCAGTTCTCCCAGTGCCAGCTGGGAAACCAGCCTAGCGCTCCCAGTTCTCCCACTGTCCAGCTGGGGAACCAGCCCAGGGCTCCCAGTGCCAGCTGGGAAACCAGCCCCAGTGCTCCCAGTGCCGGCTGGGAAACCAGCCCCGGTGCTCCCAGTGCTAACTGGGACAGCCAGCCCACTGTTCCCAGTGCCGGCTGGGAATCCGGCTCCAGTGCTCTCAGTGCTCCCATTGCCAGTTGGGAAACCCGCCCAGTGCTCCCAGTGCCGGCTGGGAAAGCAGCCCCAGTGCTCCCAGTGTTCCCAGTGCTCCCAGTACCTCCTTGCAGCGGGCCAGGAAGGCTGCGCGGATCTCGGCAGGCGAGGCCTCGGGCCTGACCCCCAGCACTGCGTAGGGGTCCGGTGGCCCCGCCCTGCGGGGGGGGCCAGGTGTCGGGGGGGGGGGGACATGGGACACCCAAGGGTGCTGGGGGGGGGGCCCAGGGGTTTGGGGGGGGGGCAGGGGTCTTGGGGGGGTTCCAGGAGTTTGGGCGGGACCCAAGGGTGCTGGGGGGGCACCCAAGGGTGGGGCTGGGGGGGGACCCAGGGTTTGGGGGGGGGCAGGGGTCTTGGGGGGTTCCAGGAGTTCGGGGGGGACCCAAGGGTGCTGGGGGGGGGACCCAAGGGTGGGGTTGGGGGGGGACCCAGGAATCTGGGGAGGACGACCCAGGGGTCTGGGTGGGGGTTACAGGAGTTTTTTTTGGGGGGGTCCCAAGGGTGCTGGGGGGGCACCCACGAGTGGGGGTGGGGGGAACCCAGGAATCTGGGGGGGGAGGTTACAGGAGTTTGGGGGGGACCCAAGGGTGGAGTTGGGGGGGGACCCAGGTGTTTGGGGGGGGGCACCCAGGAGTCTGGGGGGGGTTACAGGAGTTTTGGGGGGGGACACGACCCAAGGGTGCTGGGGGGGCATCCGGGGTGGGGGGGGACCCAGGAGTTGGGGGGGGCACCCAGGGTGGGGGTGGGGGGTCTCACCGTGTGCTGAGGCGGGAGGCGGGGCAGCAGCGGGGGAGGGGCGGCCCAGGGTCCCTGCGGGAGGGTCAGCGCCTCATTAGTGCCTCACCCTTAATTAACGCTTAATTAGCCTTACATTAACCTTCAATTAATGTGCAATTAGCTTTTAATTAACCCTTACACGCAGCAGCCGCCAGGAGTGAACCTGTAAGGGGCTGGGACCAAGCGGCCACTCTTGATTACCGCTAATTAGCCCCTTAATTGCAGTGAATGGTGGGGCAGGCCAAGGCCAAAAAGTTAATTAATGCTGGATGTTAATTCTTTCTTTCTTAACTGCTAATTAAAGGCTGATAGCGGCGGCCCCGCCCCGTCACCCGGCCCACCTCCCCTAATTAATGCTAATTAGCCCCGAACTAAGGCTAATGAATCCCCCCCGAGCAGTAGTTAACCCTTAATTAGCGCTAATTAGCTGTTAATTAACCCCCCGCAGCCAATGAGGGGCCATTCTGGGCAACTCATACGGCCCTTCATGCTAATGAGACGCTAATTAGGGGCGGGCGAGGAGGGGTCGCCTAATTAGGGGGAATTAACAGGGGGTTAATGAGACCCCCCCCGCGCCTCGGCCGTTACCATGGGAACCCCGCGCCGCGCCGCCATTCACCGCCGCCTTCCGCTTCCGGCCATGTGACCGGAAGCAGAGAGGCGCGACCCCCCAAACACACGCCCCTTCCGCCCCGGAAGGAGGGTCACGTGGCTCCCGCGCCTGCGTACTGCGACCCGGGCGGGATGGCGGCGGAGGTGAGGGGGGGGGTCACACACCGGGGGGGGCTTGGGGGTCCCGGGGGGCCCTTATGGGGTGGGGGGGGGCTGGGGGGTGGGGGGGCTTGGGGGTGTGACCTGGGGGATGGGGGTGGAGCCTGGGGGGGACACACCTTCGGGGGGGCCTTTAGGGTGGGGGGGCCCTGGGGGGGCTGTGGGGGTGGGGGGACACACGCCCCGTGGGGGACGCCATGGCCGTGCTATTTGGCTAATGACGTCATCGGGGTGCCGATGACCTCACTGGGGTGCCCGTGACCCCGCTGGGGTGGGGGTGAGCGCGGGGGGGGGGGCTCGTGGGCATGGCGGGGCGCTGGTGACCTCACTGGGGTGCTGATGACCTCACTGGGGTGCTCGTGGCCATGGCGGGGCACCAGTGACCTCACTGGGGTGCCAATGACCTCATTGGGGTGCTCATGGCCATGTTGGGATATCAATGACCTAATTAGGGTGTCGATGACCTCTCTGGGTGCCCGTGACCTATTCGGGGTGCGGGTGACCCCATGGGGTGGGGACCACCCTTGGGGGTGCCCATGACCATGTTGGGGTGCTCATAGTCATATTGGGTTGCTGATGATCTCGCTGGGTTGTTGATGACCTCACTCAGGTGGGGGTGACCCCGTGGGTGTTGGGTGACTCTGGAGGGGGTGCCCATGGCCATGCTGGGCTGTTGATGACCTCGTTGGGTCATTGACGACCCCGTTGGGTCACTGACGACCTGGTTGGCTTGTTGACGACCTCACTGGGCCGTTGATGACCTCGTTGGGTTGTTGACGACCTCGCTGGGCCTTTGACAACCTCATTGGGTTGTTGATGACCTCACTCGGGTGGGAGTGACCCCATGGGTGTTGGGTGACTCTGGGGGGGTGCCCATGGCCATGTTGAGCCATTGACGACCTCGTTGGGCCGTTGACAACCTGTCTGGGTCGTTGATGACCTCATTGGGTTGTTGACGACCTTGTTGGGTTGTTGATGACCTCACTCGGGTGGGAGTGACTCCATAGGTGGGGGTGACTCTGAGGGGGTGCCCATGGCCACGTTGGGCCGTTGACGACCTCGCTGGGTTGTTGATGATCTTGCTGGGTCGTAGATGACCTCGTTGGGTTGTTGATGACCTCACTCGGGTGGGAGTGACCCCATGGGCGGGGGTGACTCTGGGGGGGTGCCCATGGCCATGTTGGGCCGTCGACGACCTCGTTGGGCCGTATTGACGGCTTCCTTGGCTCGTTGGTGACGTCATCGGGGTGGGGTGCCCCCGTGGGGTGGGGTGACCCTTGGGGGGTGCCCACGGCGGTGCCGGGTGCTGACGGTGCCGTGGGGCGCCCCCCCCGGCAGCTGTGGGGCTGGGTGCTGGCGTTGGCGCTGGCGCTGGCAGCGGAGCCGGGGCGGAAGGTGCAGATCGGGGTGCGGCGGCGGCCGGAGGCCTGCGGGGTGCGATCCCGCCGGGGGGACCTGCTCCACATGCACTACACGGTACTGGGGGCACTGGTTTGAACTGGGAGGGACTGGGGGGGCTGGGGGAGGGCCTGGGTGTGCACACAAGGGTCTGCGGGGGACTGGGAGGCACTGGGAGGGGCCTGGGGGATGTCCTGGGTGTGTATGGGAGGGCTTTGGGGTTACTGGTTTGTACTGGGAGAGGCTGGGGGAGGGCCTGGGTGTGCACATGAGGGTCTGGGGGAAGTCCTGGGTGTGTACGGGAGGGCTTTGGGGTTACTGGTTTGTACTGGGAGAGGCTGGAGGAGGGCCTGGGTGTGCACATGAGGGTCTGGGGGAAGTCCTGGGTGTGTACGGGAGGGCTTTGGGGTTACTGGTTTGTACTGGGAGGGACTGGGAGAGGCTGGGGAGGGCCTGGGTGTGCACATGAGGGTCTGGGGGAAGTCCTGGGTGTGTACGGGAGGGCTTTGGGGTTACTGGTTTGTACTGGGAGAGGCTGGGGGAGGGCCTGGGTGTGCACATGAGGGTCTGGGGAAGTCCTGGGTGTGTACGGGAGGGCTTTGGGGTTACTGGTTTGTACTGGGAGAGGCTGGAGGAGGGCCTGGGTGTGCACATGAGGGTCTGGGGAAGTCCTGGGTGTGTACGGGAGGGCTTTGGGGTTACTGGTTTGTACTGGGAGGGACTGGGAGAGGCTGGGGGAGGGCTTGGGGTGTGCACATGAGGGTCTGGGGGGGACTGGTTTTTAGTGGATTATACTGGGAGGGGCTGGGGAAGGGCTGGCTGTGCACACATGGGTTTGGGGCTTATCTGGTTTGGACTGGGAGGGACTGGGAGCTGTCCTGTGCATGTGTTGCATGGTATGGGGTATACTGGTTTGTATTGGGGGGGGCTAGCAGGGGGTATCTGGCTGTGCATAGGAGGCTTTGGGGCTTAGTGGTTTATACTGGGAACACCAGTTTCATGGGTGCTGGGAAGAGAGCAGCCTGGGAGAAAATCCTGACTATACTGGGAGCACTGGTTTGTACTGGTTTATACTGGTTTCAGGAGAAAGAGAGTGTTGTGGGAGAGCAGATTTATACTAGTTAATGGGGGGGGTTCGCTGCTTCTTACTGGTTTGTGGCGGGTTATGCTGGCCCATATTGGTCTGTACTGGTCTGTACTGGTCTGTACAGGTCTGTGCTGGTCTATACTGGTCACAGGGCCACCTGGAGGAAGAGGTTACTCTGGGTGGGACGGTTTCCACTGGCTAACGTGGGATTTTACTGCTTCTCCCTGGTTTGCTGTGGGTTGGGCTAGTCCGTACTGGTCCGTAGCGGTCCATACTGGTCCATACTGGTTTATACTGGTCGCAGGGGCACCTGGAGGACGGCTCCCAGTTTGACAGCAGCCTGAGCGGGACCAGCCCTTCGTCTTCTCGCTGGGCACCGGCCAGGTCATCAAGGGCTGGACCAGGGGCTGCTGGGGTAGGGACCCCGGCGGCGGCGGGGGGGGCGGGCGGGAGTTTTGGGGGGGCACCCAGGGGTTTGGTGGGGGGGGCAGGAGTTTGGGGGTGACCCAGGTGTTGGGGGGGACCCAGGAGTTTTTGGGAGGACCCTGGAGTTTTGGGGGGCATTCCAGTGTTGGGGGGGACCCAGGAGTTTTTGGGGGGGACCCAGGAGTTTGAGGGGGGCCCAAGTGTTGGGGGGGACCTAGGAGTTTTTGGGGGGACGCTGGAGTTTTGGGGGGCATCCTGGTGTTTGGGGGGGGACCCAGGAATTTTGGGGGGGGTCCAGGAATTTGGGGGCACCCAGGAGTTTGGGGGGGCCAGGAGTTTTGGGGGGACCCAGGAATTTGGGGGGCATCCAGGTGTTGGGGGGGCAGGAGTTTTGGGGGGGACCCAGGAGTTTGGGGGGGGCAGGAGTTTTGGGGGGACCCTGGCATTTTGGGGGGCACCAGGAGTTTGGAGGGGGGCAGGGGTTTTGGGGGGGCACCCAGGAGTGTGGGGGGGGGCAGGAATTTTGGGGTGACCCAAGTGTTGGGGGGGGCCTGGAGTTTTGGGGGGGACCCAGGAACTTGGGGGGCATCCAGGTGTCAGGGGGGGCAGGAGTTTGCGGGGGGCCCAGGAATTTGGGGGGCACCCGGGAGTTTGGGGGACCCAGGAGTTTTGGGGGGACCCAGGAGTTTTGGGGGGGGCAGGAATTTGGGGGGCACCCAGGGGTTTGGGGGGGCACCCAGGTGTCTGGGGAGCAGGAGTTTTGGGAGGGACCCTGGCATTTGGGGGGCACCCAGGAGTTTGGAGGGGGGGCAGGAGTTTTGGGGTGACCCAGGTGTCGGGGAGACCCAGGAGTTTCGGGGGGGATCCTGGAGTTTTCAGGGGGACCCAGGAATTTGGCATCCGGTGTGGGGGGGGGCAGGAATTTAGGGGGCACCCAGGAGTTTGGGGGGGGCAGGAGTTTTGGGGGGCCCAGAAATTTGGGGGGCATCCAGGTGTTGGGGGGGGCAGGAGTTTGGGGGGGGACCCAGGAGTTTGGGGGGGGCATGAATTTGGGGGGCACCCAGGTGTCTGGTGGGGGCAAGAGTTTTGGGGGGGACCCTGCCATTTTGGGGGGCACCCAGGAGTTTGGAGGGGGGCAGGGGTTTTGGGGGGGCACCCAGGAGTTTGGGAGGCATTTAGGTGTCTGGGGGGGCAGCGGTTTGGGGGGGACCCTGGTGTTTGGGGGGCACCCAGGACTTTGGGGGCAGGCAGTTTTGGGGGGGCACCCAGGGGTTTGGAGGGGGGCCAGGAGTTTTGGGGTGACCCAGCTGTTGGGGGGGGGACCTGGAGTTTTGGGGGGGGACCTAGGAATTTGGGGGGCATCCTGGTGCTGGGGGGGGGCAGGAGTTTTGGGGGGGGTCCAGGACTTTGGGGGGCACCCAGGGGTTTGGGGGGGGCCTGGAGTTTTGAGGGGGACCCAGGAATTTGGGGGGGACCCAGGAACTTGGGGGCATCCAGGTGTCGGGGGGGGGGGCAGGAGTTTGGGGGAGGACCCCGGCATTTTGGGGGGCATTTAGGTGTCTGGGGGGGGTAGGAGTTTTGGGGGGGCACGAGTTTTGGGGTGACCCAGGTGTTGGGGGGGCCCAGGAGTTTTTGGGGGGGCCCTGGAGTTTTGGCGGGGGACCCAGGAATTTGGGGGGCATCCTGGTGTCGGGGGGGCAGGAGTTTGGGGGAAACGCAGGAGTTTTGGGGGGGCCAGGAATTTGGGGGGCACCCAGGGGCTTGGGGGGGGCGGCAGGAGTTTTGGGGGGGGACCCTGGCATTTGGGGGGCACCCAGGAGTTTGGAGGGGGGGCAGGAGTTTGGGGTGCACCCAGGTATTGGGGGGGACCCCAGTGTCCGGGCACCCCTGACGCCCCCCTGAACCCCCCCAGGATGTGTGAGGGGGAGAAGCGGAAGCTGGTGATTCCTCCAGAGCTGGGTGAGCCCCGAAACGGGGGGGACCACAAAAATGGGGGGGGAATGGGGGACCCCAAATGGGAGGGGGTGAGTAGGGAGGGACCCCAAAATACAATAGGGTGGGGGGGACCCCCAAAAAGAGGGAACAAAGACATGGGGGGGCCTGAAGTGTGTGGAGGACCCCAAATTAGGGGAGAGAAAATTGGGGTGAAACCTCTAAATTTAAGGGTTTAGGGGAGGACACCCCAATATTGGGGTCCCTGGGGGGGGAGTCCCCAATTCTGGGGTGCAACTACCCCCCCATGACACCCCATCTCCCCCCCTCCAGGCTACGGGGACCGTGGGGCCCCCCCCCAAAATCCCAGGTGAGCTCTGGACCCCCCCCCAGGTTTTGGGGGTTCATGGTGTGGGGGAAGAGGGATTTGGGGGTACAGATGGGGATTAGGGGGGGTCCAGGATGGGGTTTTGGGGTGAAAAGGAGGAATTTGGGGGATCACAGGGGAATTTGAGGGTTCCAGGGTGGGGGGGGTGAAGGGTAGGGGTTTTGGCACGAAAAATGATGGATTTGGGGTTTCAGGGGGAATTAGGGGAGTCCACGTTGGGATTTTTGGGGTGGAAAAAGTAATTTGAGGGTTCAGGGGGTTTGGGAGGGTCTAGGGTGGGGATTTGGGGTGAAAATGAGGGATTTGGGGGTTCAGAGGAGAAATGGGGGGGTTAAAAAGAGATTTAGGGGTTCAGGGGAAGAAATTTGGGGTTTAAGTGGGATTAGGAGGGTCCAGGGTGGGGTTTTGGGGTGAAAATGAGCAATTTGGGGGTGCACAGGGGGCTTTGGGGTCCTGACCCCCCCTTTGGGCAGGGGGGGCCGTGCTTATCTTCGAGGTGGAGCTGCTGAAGATCGAGCGGCGGCCGGAGCTTTAGGGGAGCCCCCCCAAAATCGGGGGGGTCCCCCAAATCAACCTGGGGGGGTCCCCTCTTGCTTCAGGGGATCCCCCAAAATCAGGAGTCCCCCCAAAATAATTTTTTTAGGGGGGTGTCCTGCTCAGCCTCTGTTGGGTTTGGAGTCCCCCAATTTCTGTGGGACCTGGGGGGACCCCAAATTTTAGGGGGGCCCTCCCAAAATTTGGGGGGGGCAATAAATGGCTGGATTGCAGCTTCCTGTGGTAGCTGAGTGTTTGGCGGGGTGGGACCCAGGAGGGGGTGGGGGTGCCCCCAAACACCTGGGTGCCCTTTTGGGGGGGGGGAATTGGGGGGGGTCACAAGCAAACCCCAAAATGTCAAAGTTCTGTTTATTAAATCCATATAAAAACAACCCCAAAAAGTCACCGGAAAATTTAAAAAAAAACTAAAAAAGCCCCCCAAGTCCCCCTTCCCCCCGCCATGGGGGCCCCCAACCCCCCCCCAGGGGCCCCCAAAACCCCCTGGGGGGCCCCCCCAAAACCAGTGGGGGGCAGGGGGGGATTGCCTGGGGGGAGGTGATTATCGCTGCAGGGGGACCCCAAAATTGGGGGGTCCCCAGTATCAGGGGTCGCCCCCCCACCCCCCCAAAAGTTGGGGGGTTGTCCCTGGAATTGGGGGGTCCCAGAATTGGGGGGGTCCCCCAAAAACCACGGCGGGGGAGGGAGTTACTTTTTCTGGGGGGTGTTGAGTTTCTGCATCCCCCGGATCTTCTCCAGCAGGTCACCGACGAACGCCTGTGGGGGGGGGGGGGGGGGTCAGGGGACTCAGCGTCCAGGTGACCCCCCCAAAAATGGACCCAGGAGCCCCCCCCCCCCCAAAAAAAGGGGACCCAGGTGACCCCCTTCCCCCCCCAAAAAAAGGGGACCCAGGTGTGCAGGTGACCCCCCCCCCCCCCAAAAAGGGACCCAGGAGCCCCCCTCCCCCCAAAAAAAGGGACCCAGGTGACCCCCTTCCCCCCCAAAAAAGGCAACCCAGGAGCCCACCCAGCCCAAAAAAGGGGACCCAGGTGTCCAGGTGACACTCCCCCCCCCCCAAAAAAGGGGACCCAGGAGCCCTCCACCCCCCTAAAAATGGGACAAAGGCATCCAGATGTCCCCCCCCCCCCAAAAAAATGGGACCCAGGTGTCCAGGTGATCCCCCCAAAAAGGGGACCCAGGAGCCCCCCCCACCCCCCAAAAGGGGATCCAGGCATCCAGGAGCCCCCCCCCCCCCAAAAAGGGGGACCCCCCCTCACCTCTGTGGGCTTGTAACAGTCAACAAGGATCTCCTGGGGAGGGGAAGGGGGGGTGTCAGGGGGATTTGGGCCCCCCAAACCCCAAGGGGGCCCCCCAAAGTTTTGGGGGACCCCCCTTTCCCTCCCCAGGTTTTAGGGAGCCCCCCCCCAAATCTTAAGACCCTCCCCTCCCCAAATGGGGGGGAACCCAGACATCCCTCCACCCCCACCCAGATTTTGGGGGACCCCCCCGCTCCACATTCTGGCCCCTCCCCCTAATTCGGGGGACCCCTCCTTTATCTCAGCCCCCCCCAAATTTGCAGGACCCCCCAAAATGCAGGAGACACCCCAAAATCAGGGGGAGATACCCCAAAATTGGGGGAGAAAACAATACCACCACCTCCCACCTGCCTGAATTTTGGGGCCCCCCCCGTGGATTTTGGGGGGCTCCCGCGGGGGGGGGGAGGCGTTGGGGTCTCCTGAGGTTTTGGGGACCCCCCCGGTTCTGGGGGTACCTGGACGCGGGCGCTGCGGGCCCCATCGCTCTCCATGTCCAGCAGCTCGTCCACGTCGATCTCCAGCTCGGGGATCTCCTCCTCCTGGGGGGGGAACACCCCAAAATCAGGGGGGGCCCCCCCAAAAAACCAGGGGGAGGGGCCCTAATGTGGCCCCGCCCACCCCCTCGCAAAGCAGCCTGGGAAGGGACAGGCCTCCAAGCTTCCCCTCCCCCCCAGATGAGGGGGCTGTGGGGTCACCGGGGGGGGGTGGGGGGTCCCGGTACCGGTGGTTTGGGGGGGGGGGGTGGGGAGGGTCCGGGGGGGTCCCCGGTACCGGGGGGGGGGGGGGCGGGGTGTCCCGGGGGGGGTTTCCCGGTGCCGGTGCCGGTACCCGGCAGTCGTAGAGCGCCGTCAGCTGGGCCAGGATCCATTCCTCCAGGTGCAACCGCTTCCGCAGCTCCCGCCGATCGTAACGGACCGTGACCTTCCCCTGCCGCCGGCCCGGGGCCTCCTCCGCCGCCTCCCCCGCCGCTCCCGCCGCAAAACAAACGCGGGGCCCGGCCCCGGTGCTCGATCCCGGCCCGGCGGGGGAGGGAGCGGGGGGGCCCGGGCCGCCGCACGGCGCCGCCATGCCGGTACCGGAACCGGCCGCGCCGGAAGCGGCCACACCCCCTCCCGCCTTTCTCCGGTACCGCTTCCGCTTCCGGGGCGCTCAGGCCGCTACCGCCGCCGCGCGCCCCTTTGTGCCGCCGCCGCGCTGGGACACGCCCCCCCCTCCCGCGGCGCGCCCTCCAGGCCACGCCCACCCAGGGCCGCGCGGCTGGGCCCCGCCCCCTTAAAGCGGCAAAGCCGCGCGGGGCCCGACGTCTCTCTTAAAGCGGCCGCGCCTCCGTTGCCCTCCGGCCACGCCCCCTTGCGTCCCGCCCCGCCGGAGCCACGCCCCCGCCCCGCCCCGGCCCCGCCCCCGCCGCAGCGATGGCGGCGCCGCGCCCGGTCCTGGCCCCGCTCCCGCTGGAGCCGCCGCGGGTCCCCGAGATGTTGGTGCGGGGCAGCAAGTTCATCCGGTGGGACGAGGTGAGCGGGAACGGGACCCCCCCACACGCGCAACCCCGGGACCCCCCGAAACCCAGCCGGGAACCCCCTAAAATGGCACCCCAGAAGTGTGAGAGGGCCCCAAACCCACCTGGGACCCCCAAATCTACCCACACCCCTCAAATTTCCCTCGAAACTCACCCTAGAGCACCCCAAAACCCACCCTGGCACCCCCCAAATCTTCCCCAAACCCACCTGGGACCCCCCAAATCTACCCAACCCCCCCAAGTATCCCCCAAACCCACCCTAGAGCCCCCCAAATCTTCCCCAAACCCACCTGGGACCCCCCAATCACCCCCCAAACCTACCTGGGACCCCCCAAATCTACCCACACCCCTCAAATTTCCCCCAAACCCACCCTGGAATCCCCCAGATATCGCCAAAACCCACCCTGGAACCCCCCAAGTCTTCCCCAAACCCCCCTGGGACACCCCCAAATCACCCCCCAAACCTACCTGGGACCCCCCAAATCTACCCACACCCCTCAAATTTCCCCCAAACCCACCCTGGAATCCCCCAGATATCGCCAAAACCCACCCTGGAACCCCCCAAGTCTTCCCCAAACCCCCCTGGGACACCCCCAAATCACCCCCCAAACCTACCTGGGATCCCCCAAATCTACCCAAACCCCGCAAATTTCCCCCAAAACTCACCCTAGAGCCCCCCCAAACCCACCCTGGAATCCCCCAAATCTTCCCCAAAGCCACCTGGGACCCCCCAAATCTACCCCCCCCCCAAATCTCCCCCAAACCCACCCTAGAGCCCCCCAAATCTCCCCCAAACCCACCCTAGAGCCCCCCAAATCTTCCCCAAACCCACCCTGAAATCTCTGGAGGACCCCAAACCCCACCATAGAATGGCCAAATCACCCCAAAATTCACCGGTGGCCCTCCAAATCTACACCAAATCCTCCCTGAAACCCCTCAAATCTCCCCTATACCCACACAGAACCCCTCAGAGAACCCCAAAACCCACCCAGAACCCCCCAAATCTCCCCAAAACCTACACAGAATCCCCCAAATCTTTCCCAAACCCACCCAGAAGCCCCCCAAGTCTTCCCTAAACCCGCCCCAAAACCCTCAGAGAGCCCCCAAACCCACCCCAGAATGGCCAAATCACCCCAGAATCCAGCTGGAATCCCTCAATTTTCCCCCAAACCCACCCCAAAATCCTCACAGGGCCCCAAAACCTGCTCTGAAACCCCTCAAATGTCCCCGAAACCCATGGGGAACCCCCCAAACCTTCCTCAAGCCCACCCCCAAAACTCCTCAAATTTCCCCCAAACCCACTCTGAGACCCCCTAAATTTTTCCCAAGCCCACCCAGACCCCCCCAAATCATCTCAAAGTCACGCCAAAATGCCCAAGTTTCCTTGAAACCTCCCAAATTTCCCCCAAATCCACCTGGAACCCCCTAAATCTTGCCCCAAGCCACCCAGAACCCCCTCAGCTTCCCTAAAACCCACGCCAAAGCCCTCAGAGACCCCTGCCAAAACACCCAAATCGCCCCCAAAATGACTGTCACCCCAAAACCCACCCTTAAACCCCACAAGAGCCCCCAAGACCCCCCAAATATACCCCAAACCCACCCAAATCTACCGTAAACACCATCCCAAACCAACCCAGAACCCCCAATTCTTCCCCCACTCCCCCTAAATCGGCCCCCTGACACCCCCAAATTCACTGGACTCCACCCTAAGTCCCCCCCAAACCCCCTAGAGCCCCCCAACATTCTCCTGGCTCCCCCAGCTCCCCAAATACCCTCCCAGCACCGCAAAACCCCCCTGCACCCCCCGCAATACCCCTCCACCCCCCTGCATTACTCTCAGTCCCTCCAGCCCCCCCAAATCACTCCTTAGCTCCCCCAGTCCATCAAGGATCACCCAGGGCACCCCAATATTGACACCCCCACCCCTTTTTCTCCCCTCACCCCTCAATTTTGTGTCCCCCCCCTCCCTCCCATGACCTGTTTTCCAGCCCTGCTACAAAACTGTCCCCGTTTTGAGGACAGAAAATGAGAAATTGGGTCCCCCCGCAGGGCATTTCCCTCGGGACCTCCTCCCCAGCCCCCCCAAATCCCGCAGCCCCCCCCCATAACCCCAACCTGTTTTACCCCAATTTTCTCCCTTTCCCTCCCTCAGCTATGCGGAAGTGGGGGGGAGCGGAAGGCAGCTCAGATACCTGAATCCCTTGGGGGGAGATGGGGGGCCCTGTTACCACCCCCCCCAAATTTAAGGGGTTGCCCCATTTTTAAGGGGAGGACACCCCCATTTAGGGTGTAGCCCCCCACTTTGTCCCTTGGCCCCCCTTTTCCAGGGATAAATGACTTTATGGGGGTCAAAGTCCCCAGGGAGGAGTTGCCCTACCCATGTTGTAACCCCAGGATTTTGGGGGGGGCCAAACCCAGCCCTGGATTTTGGGGGTCCCTTAGGAGTTTTGGGGGTCCTTAGGAAGGTTGGGGAGTTCTGGGAGGGATTGGGGGGGGGGGGCTGAAGGGTTTCCTGCGGGGGGTTGGGGTGGGGAATCCTCCAGGCTGGGTTCTTTGGGGGTCCCTGGGGGTGGTTTTGGGGCTCCCTGGGTGATTTGGGGGTTCCCTGGGGTGGCTTTGGGTGTCCCCCAGGGTGACGTGGGGGTTCTTCAAGGATCCCTGGGGTGGTTTGGGGGTCCCTGTGGGCTCCCTGTGTGTTTTGGGGGCCCCCCCGGATGATTTGGAGGTCTTTGGGGGCTCCCTGGGATGGTTCTGGAGTGTTTTGGGATCTCTGGGGTGTTTTGGGGGTCCCGGGGGGGGCTCCTTCAGTTTTTTGTGGGGCACCCCTGGGTGATTTGGGGGTTCCTGGGGTGGTTTTGGGGTGTCTGGGGGGTTCCTTACGTGTTTTGGGGTGCTCCTTGGGTATTTTGGGGGTCCCTGGGGGTCCCTGGGGTGGTTTTGGGGGTCCCTGGAAGCTTTCTATGGCTTTTGGGGGGCTCCCTGTGTGGTTTTGGGGTCCCCTGGGGTCTTCCTTGGTGGATTTGGGGGGTGCCTGTGATGTTTTGGGGTCCATGAGGGTCTCTCTGTGTGGTTTAGGGGTTCCCTGGGGGGTTTTGCAGTCCCTGGGGGGTTTTGGGGGGCACTTGGGAATTGTTGAGGTCCTGGGGAGGGTCCCAGATAATTTTGGGGTCTGTGGTACAGGAAAGCGGGGGGGTTGCTGGGAGGGGTTGCTGGGGGGGGTCCCTGGGGATTTGGGGGGGGGGGAATAGGGGGTGCTGGGAGGGTTTTGGGGGGGGGGGTCGGGGGGTTTTGGGGACCCCCCATCTGACCCAGTGCCCCCCCAGGAACCGGCCACCCGCACCCTGGTGACGCTGCGCGTCGACCCCGACGGCTTCTTCCTCTACTGGACCGGCCCCAGCATGGTGAGGGGCACCCCAAAACCTGGCACCCCCAAAGCTGCGCCTCGCTCCTGTCCCCTCCAACACCTTCCCCGCCACACCCCCCAGCACCACCCCCCACCCCTGGCACCCCCCAAAGCTGCACCCTAAAAATCCTTCCATCCCGCTTGGCACCAGTCAAACCAGCACCCCCCAAAACTGGCACCCCAATTTGCACCCCCAAATTCCTGGCACCCCAACTTGGCACCCCCCCCCAAACTCTTCCCTCCCTCCCCCATAATTGGGAGCAATAAGATGCCCCCCCCAAATCTGCCCCCTAAAACCTAATGCCTGATTTGCACCCCAAGTTGGTTCTCCCCTCATTTATGCCCCTTTAAGCCCCCCATGTCCCCCCAAATCCCCCCATGTCCCCCCAAATCTGCCCCAGGCTCACCCAGTGCCCCCAATACCCCAGACAGGCCCCCCCCAGCCCCCCAAAATCCCAGGATTCCCCCCAGTCACCCCAAGATCCCTCCTGGGGACCCCAAAAGAGACCCCCAGGGTCCCCCAAAATCCTGGTGCCCCCCAAATTCCCCCCAAGCCCCCGTAGGAATCCCCAAATCCCCCTGTGTCCTTCAGATGACACCAAGCCCCCCAAAGTCCCCCTCAAGACCCCCAAAATATCCCCTGAGACCCCTTGGGATCCCCAAAATCCTGCTGTGACTCCCAGGCCCCCCCCAGGATCCCCAATATCCCCTTGGGACCACTGAAGCCCCCCCCCAAATTGCCCTCCAGACCCCCCCGAAAACCTTTCCAGGACTTCTTGGCCCCCCCAAATCCCCAATATCCCCCCTGGGACCACTGAAGCCCCCCCCAGTTGCCCTCCAGACCCCCCCGAAAACCTTTCCGGGACTTCTTGGCCCCCCCAAATCCCCAATATCCCCCCTGGAACCACTGAAGCCCCCCAAGTTGCCCTCCAGACCCCCCCAAAAACCTTTCCAGGACTTCTTGGCCCCCCCAAATCCCCAATATCCCCCCTGGGACCACTGCAGCCCCCCTCAATTGCCCTCCAGACCCCCTCGAAAACCTTTCCAGGACTTCTTGGCCCCCCCAAATCCCCTCCAGCCCCCCCTAAAACATCCCCACCCCTCCCCACCACCCGGAAGCCTTCGCCCTTATCAACCCCTGCCCGGACGTCTGGGTCCCTTAGATGGGGGGGGACACACACACACATGACAGCCTTTGCCCTTCCCCCCTCCCCAGGGAACGCAGGCATCCGGGGGTGGGGGGGTAGGGTGCCCTTTCCCACGCCCTCCCCCCCCCACCCAGCATCCTTCAGGAAATGTCGTTCCCCCCCTCGCCCCACCCCCGCTGAGGGTGCCTGGGTCCCTCCTGGGGGGGGGTGGATGCCTGGGTGCCTCTGAAGGGGGGGAAGGGCACTTCTCGATTCTGGGGTCCCTTTTTGGGGTGTGGGGGGGGTCTCCCCGCAGGAGGTCGACCTGCTGGACATCAGTGTCATCCGTGACACCCGGACCGGGCGCTACGCACGGGTGCCCAAGGTGAGGTGGGGGGGGCATAAGGACTGGAGACCCTACAATAACAAACTGGGGAGGAGGGGGGGATTCTGGGGGGTGTTGGGAGACCCTACCTAGACACTGGAGACCCTACAATAACAAACTGGGGAGGGGGGGGATTCTGGGGGGTGTTGGGAGACCCTACCTAGACACTGGAGACCCTACAATAACAAACGGGGGCGGGGGGTTACAGGACTCTGGGACACCCTACGTAAACACTGGGGACCCTACAATAACAAACCGGGGTGGGGGGAACCTGTGGGATCTTGGGAGACCCTACGTAAACAGCAGAGACCCTACAATATCAAACCGGGGGGGGGGAGGATCTTAGAGGACTCTGGGGGACCCTATGTAAACACCAGAGACCCTACAATAACAAATTGCGGTGGGGGGGTGTCCTGCAGGACTCTGGGAGACCCTACGTAAACACTGGGGACCCTACAATAACAAGCTGGAGTGGGGGTGTCCTGCTGGACCCTGGGAGACCCCACGTAAACATGGGGGACCCCGCAATAACAATGAGGAGCAGGATGTAAATACGGGAGACCCTACAATAACAATCAGGGAGACCTTGTTTTGGGGTGCTGGGTGCCTGTTTTGGGGTGCTGTGGGGGCTGGGTGCCTGTTTTGGGGTGCTGGGTGCCTGTCTTGGGGTGCTGTGGATGCTGAGTGCCTGTCTTGGGGTGCTGTGGGTGTCAGTTGTCCTGTTTCGGGGTGCTGTGGGGGCTGGGTGCCTGTTTTCAGGGTGCTGGGTGCCCTTTTTGGGGTGCTGTGGGGGCTGGTTGCCTGTTTTTGGGCTGCTCTGGGTGCTGAATGCCCCTTTTTGGGGTGCTGGGTGCCTGTCTTGGGGTGCTGTGGGTGCTGAGTGCCCATTTTGGGGTGCTGGGTGCCTGTTTTAGGGTGCTCTGGGTGCTGAGTTCCCCATTTTGGGGTGCTGGGTGCCTGTCTTGGGTGCTGTGGGTGCTGAGTGCCCATTTTGGGGTGCTGGGTGCCTGTTTTAGGGTGCTCTGGGTGCTGAGTTCCCCATTTTGGGGTGCTGGGTGCCTGTCTTGGGTGCTGTGGGTGTTAGTTGTCCTGTGTTGGGGTGCAGTGGATGCTGGGTGCCTCTTTTTGGGGTACTGTGGGTGCTGGGTGCCTGTTTTGGGGTGCTGTGGGTGTCAGTTGTCCTGTTTCGGGGCGCTGGGTGCCTGTTTTCAGGGTGCTGTGGGGTCTGGGTGCGCATTTTCAGGGTGCTCTGGGTGCTGAGTGCCCCTTTTGGGGGTGTTGGGTGCCCTTTTTGGGGTGCCATGGTTGTTGGGTGCCCGTTTTGGGGTGCTGTGGATGCTGGGTGCCCATTTCAGGGTGCTGGGTGCCTGTCTTGGGGTGCTGTGGGTGTCGGTTGTCCTGTTTTGGGGGGTGCTGGGTGCCCTTTTTGGGGTGCTGGGTGCCTGTCTTGGGGTGCTGTGGGTGCTGAGTGCCCATTTTGGGGTGCTGAGTGCCCGTTTTGGGGTGTTGTGGGTGTCAGTTGTTCTGTTTTGGGGTGCTGTGGCTGCTGGGTGCCTGTTTTGGGCTGCTGTGGTTGCTGAGTGCCACGTTTTGGGGTGCTGGGTGCCCTTTTTGGGGTGCTGTGGGTGCCGGGTGCCCCATTTTGGGGTGCCGGGTGCCCTTTTTGGGGTGCTCTGGGTGCTGGGTGCCCATTTCGGGATGCTGGGTGCCTGTCTTGGGGTGCTGTGGGTGCTGAGTGCCCGTTTTGGGGTGCTGGGTGCCTGTCTTGGGGTGCTGTGGGTGTTACTTGTCCTGTGTTGGGGTGCAGTGTATGCTGGGTGCCCCTTTTTGGGGTACTGGGTGCCCTTTTTGGGGTTCTGTGGGTGCTGGGTGCCTGTCTTGGGGTGCTGTGGGTGTCAGTTGTCCTGTTTTGGGGCGCTGGGTGCCTGTTTTCAGGGTGCTGTGGGGGCTGGGTGTGCATTTTCAGGGTGCTCTGGGTGCTGAGTGCCCCTTTTGGGGTTGTTGGGTGCCCTTTTTGGGGTGCCATGGCTGTTGGGTGCCCGTTTTGGGGTGCAGTGGGTGCTGAGTGCCCCATTTTGGGGTGCTGGGTGCCCTTTTTGGGGTGCTGTGGGTGCTGGGTGCCCATTTCAGGGTGCTGGGTGCCTGTCTTGGGGTGCTGTGGGTGTCAGTTGTCCTGTCTTGGGGTGCTGTGGGTGGGCTGGGTGCCCTCTTTGGGGTGCTGGGTGCCCATTTTGGGAGGGCCGGGTGCGTATTTTGGGGTGCTGCGGGCGCTGGGCACCCCATGTCACCTTGCCGCGGATGCTCCGTATCGGGGTACCAGCTGCCCCGTCTGGGGGTGCCGGCGGCTCCCCCGCGGCAGAGGCGGGGGCACCCATGGGTGCCGTCCTCCGCGCAGGACCCCCGGACGCGGGAGGTGCTGGGTTTCGGGGACCCCGGGGGGCACCCCCAGGAGCGGCTCCTCACCGTGGTCCACGGCCCCGACATGGTCAACGTCACCTTCCTCAACTTCGTGGCCGTCCAGGATGACGTCGCCAAGGTGGCACCCATGGGTGCTGGGGGGGTACACACGGGACTGGGGGTCTTCGGGAGCCCTTTTTGGGGGGGCTGGGGGGCGTTGGAGGGCTCTGGGAGCTCCTATCATGGGGCTTTGGGGGGACTTGGGGGGTCCCGGAGGGTCTTGGGGGGCTCAGGGTGCCCATTTGGGGGTCTCTAGGGGGTGGGGGGGGGAGTCCCAGGAGGTCTTGGGGGGCTGTGAGAGTCCATTTGGGGGGGTGCTGGGTGGGGGAGCCCCAATTGTGGGTCCCTGGGAGGTTTCAGGGGGTCTTGGGGAGACTCTGAGGGTCTTGGGGAGTCCCTGGGGGGGCTCTGAGGGTCTTGGGGGGCTCAGAGAGTCCATTTGGGGGGGGCTGATGGGCTCAGGGTGCCCATTTTTGGGGTGCAGGGGGGGCTCGGGGGAGTTTGGGGGGGACTTGGGGGATTCTGGGGGGTCCCAATGGGTCTTGAGAGGCTCAGGGTCCTCCCTAAGGGTCTTGGGGGGGACGGACCCAGGGGGTTTTGGGGGGGCTCTGGGAACCCATTGCGGGGGGGGGGTTGTGGGGTTCCTGGGGGTTCCCCTGGGGATCTGGGGGGTCCCTGGGAGGTCGGGGGGGGGAACGACACCCCATTTGAGGGGGTTCCTGGGGGTTTGGGGGGGCCATGGGGGGGCTTGGGGGCAGCTGGGGGGGGGTGCTGATGGGACCCCGGGTTTTTGGGGTGTCCCCCCCCAGGTGTGGACGGACGAGCTCTTCAAGCTGGCAACCAACATCATGGCACGCAACGCTTCCCGCAACACCTTCCTGCGCAAAGCGTGAGTCCCCCCCAAAACCCCCCTGCACCCCAAAACCCCCCTGCTCCCCCAAACCCCACCCCATGGCCCCCCAAAACCCTGCAGCCCCCCCAAAAAAACCTCCTGTGCCTGTACTCCTGCGTCCCTGTGCCCTCATGTTTGCAGATGCTCTTTGCACCCCCTAATTCTTCCTCCACCCCCAAAATCCTTCCCAGAGACCCCCCAAATCCCTCCTGCACCCCCAAATCCCTCCTGCACCCCCAAATCCTTCCCAGCGACCCCCCCAATCCCTCCTGCACTCCCAAATCCCTCCTGCACCCCTAAATCCTTCCCAGTGACCCCTCAAATCTGTCCTGCACCCCCAAATCCTTTCCAGACATCCTCTGATTCCCTCCTGCACCCCCAAATCAAGGACCTCCATCCCTCCCACCCCCCCCCAAATCCCACTATTGCTCTCCTGCCCCCCCCAAACTGCCTCTAGCCCCCAATTTCCCCCCCCCAAACTCTGCCGGGCTCCCCCCAAAAACCTCCCCATGTTTTGGGGTGTCACCCCCAAAAGTGGGGTGTCAGGGGCTCCCCTCAACCTTACACCCCGCCCCCCCCCAGTTACACGAAGCTGAAGCTGCAGGTGAACCAAGATGGGCGAATCCCTGTGAAAAAGTGAGTGACCCCCCCAAAATTTGGGGGGGCTCCCCCCAAAGTAGAGTCCCTTAAACCTTGAGGGATCCCCCCCACAATACCCCAAATTTCACCCTAAAATTTGGGGTCCCCCAGAATATCCCCCTCCTAGGGACGCCCCTCAAACCTGAATTTTGTGGTCTCCAACACTCAGTGGGGCCCCCCCCAAAAAATTTGGGGACACCCCCACTTGCAAGCTCCCTTCATTTTACAGTACCCCAATTTTTAGGGTGTCCCCACTTTTCCCACTCTGGCTTTTGGTGTCACCCAAGTTTGGGGATCCCCTTGTTACAGTGTCTGCCCAAATTTTGGGGTTCTCATGCCCCCCGTGTTTTTGGGGTCCCCCATTTTTGGGGTGCCCCTTTTTGGGGGTCCCACTTATTTTGGGGTCCCTTCCAGCCCCCCAAAACTTCTTAAACCCCTCAATACCAAGTCACGGGTCCCCCCCAATTTCAGGTTCACCCCAATTCTGGGTTCCCCCATGCTTAGGGGAGGGGGTACCCCAATTTTGTGCTCCTCCCAATTTTGGGGTTCCCCTTCAGCCCCCCCCACCTTCCTGGGATGCCTCAATTTTGGGATCCCCCCATTTCAGCCTCACCCTTTTTCTCCGGTCCTTTGCAATTTGAGGCCCCCACAATTTCTGGGGTCCCCCAATTTTAGGGGGCCCTTTTTGGGGACCCTCTGAAGTTTTGGGGTCCCCCAATTTTGGGGTGCCCCTCCAATTTCGGGGTTCCCCCCCAGCATCCTGAAGATGTTCTCAGCTGACAAGAAGCGGGTGGAGACAGCGCTGGAGTCCTGCGGCCTCAGCTGTAACCGGGTACGGCCCCCCCCAAAAAATAGGGGCCCCCCAAATTTTCAGGGGGTTCCTGAGCCTCTCCCACCCCTGCCTGAGTTCCCGAGGGCCCCCCCAAAATATCCCATGATTCTGGTGGTGTGCCCCCCTCTATTTTGGGGTCACCCCCAAATTATCAGCATTCCCTCATCCTGCTCTGCATGTTTTCGGGGGGGCAATGATCTTTTTTATTGGGGTTCTCTGGTAAGCCCCAAAATTCTTGGGGTGCCCCCCCAGCGTTTGGGGGGCTGTAGGTGTCCCCCCAAACCCTCTGTGTCCCTCAAAGTCTATACAGGGGTTCCCCAAAACCCCCCTTATCCCTCAGTGTACCCCAATTTTACACCCCCCCCCACTTTTCACCTCCCCCTATGGGATCCCAACACTCTAGGGCCCCCCAACTTTAGGGTCCCCCAGAATTTTGGGGGTTCCCCCCTCCCAATTCCAATTTCACCCCTATTTCTGTGTGTCCTTGGTTTGGGGTTCAGAATTTGGGCGTGCCTATGTCATTTTTGGGGGTGCTGCCACCGTATCATCTCTATGGGTTCAACCAAGGTTTTGGGGGGCTCCTGAGTGGTTTGGGGGGAGGGCAGGGGAAGGCTTGGGGGGCTGGGGAGAAGGTCGGGGGGGTTCTTGGGCCCCCCCTAAATTTTTGGGGTGCCCCCAGAGCGAGGCGATCCCCCCTGAGGAGTTCACCCTCGACACCTTCAGGCGGTTCCTGAGCAAGCTCTGCCTGCGCCCCGACATCGACAAGATCCTCCTCGAGATGTGAGTCACCCCCCAAAGCCCCGGTTTTGGGGTGCAGAGCGTTGTGGGTGCTATGGGGAGGGTTTTGGGGTGCTCAGAGTTTTGGGGTGCCCCTGACACCCCCTTTTGGCTGTGGGGAACACCTATGAGCAGGTTGGCATGGGTGCCACCATGAGCTTCTTTGGGGCGCTCCCCTGTACTGTTGGGTGCTCGTGAGGGTTTTGGGGTTCCCTTGAGTGTTATGGGTTCCATGTGGGTTTTGGGGTGCCCTGAGGGTTTTGGGGTGCCCCTGACACCCCCATTTTGGCTATGGGGAGCACCTATGAGCACGTCAAAGTCCCACACGGGTGGTTGCTACCATGACCTCCTGGCAGGCTTTGGGGTGCTCCTTTGTGCTGTTGGGTGTTCATGAGGGTTTTGGGGTCCCCTTGGGTGTTATGGGGCTTATGGCAATTTTGGGGTGCTCTGAGGGTTTTGGGGTACCCCTGACGCCCCCATTTTGGGTATGGAGAGCCTGCATGAGTAGATCATGGTCCCACCTGAGCTGGGTGACACCCACGGGCTCCTTGCAGACTTTGGGGTGTTCCCTTGCATCGTTGGGTGCTCATGGGGCTTTGGGGTTCCCTTGAGTCTTATGGGTCTTATGGCAGTTTTGGGGTGCTCTGAGGGTTTGGGGGTGCCCCTGACACCCCCATTTTGGCTATGGGGAGCCCCCACAAGCAAATTGGGGTCCCAACTGGGGGATTGCCACCATGAGCTTCTTTGGGGTGCTCCCCTGTACTGTTAGGTGCTCATGAGTGTTTTGGGGTTCCCTTGAGTGTTATGGGTTCCATGTGGGTTTTGGGGTGCCCCTGACACCCCCATTTTGGCTATGGGGAGCACCTATGAGCAGGTTGGGGTGGGTGCCACCATGAGCTTCTTTGGGGTGCTGCCTTGTGCTGGTGGGTGCTCATGCTGGTTTTGGGGTTCCCTTGGGTTTTATGAGTCCTGGGTGGGTTTTGGGGTGCTCTGAGGGTTTTGGGGTGCCCCTGACACCCCAGTTTTGGGTATGGAGAGTCTCCTACAAGAAGGTTAGGCTCCCAACTGGATGGTTGCCACCACGACCTCCTTGCAAGCTTTGGGGCGCTCCCTCACGCCGTTGGGTTCTCTCAGGACTTTCAGAGTCCCAGAGGGGTATTTTGGGGGGGCGCGGGGGGGTTTCTTTTGTTTTTTTGGGGTGCCCTGACTGCCCCCCAACCTTGTTACCGACAGCGGGGCAGCGGGGAAGCCTTACGTCAGCCTGGAGCAGCTACGGGAGTTTGTGAACACGCGACAGCGGGACCCCCGACTCAACGAGGTCCTCTTCCCCCCGTTGAGCCCCGAACAAACCCGGCAGCTCATCGAGCGCTATGAGCCCAACCAGCAATTTCGGGAGAGGGGTCAGTGGGTCCAGGGGGGGTCCTGGGGGGGGTGTCTTGGTCTTGGGGGGGTCTGGAAGGGTGTCAGGGGTGGGAGAAGTGGGAGTTTTGGGGGATTTCCAGGGGGTTTGGAGGGGTCCTGAGAGGTTTTTTGGGGGGCTTGAAGGATGGTTGAGGGCTTTGAAGGGGCTGGAAGAGGATTTGGGGGGGGGGATTTGGGGAGGTCTTGGGGTTCTTGAAGAAGGTTTTGGGGGTCCTCTGGGGCTGGAAGGAGTTTTGGAGGGGTCATGGGGGTCTTGAAAGAGGTTTGGCGGGGGATCTTGGGAGTCTTGAAGAGGGTTAAGGGGAATTTGGGGGGGTCTTGAAGGAGGTTTTGGTGGGTTCTAGGGGTCTTGGGATGGTGCTGGTGGGCTCAGGGATGGAGGAGTTGGGGATTTTGGGGGATCCTGAGGGGGTTTTGGGGGTTTTGAAGGAGAGTTTGGGGGTTCCTGGGGGACTGGAAGGGGATTTGGGGGTCCTGGAGGTGTTGAGGGTGTTCTGGGGGTGTGAAGGTTGGGGTCCCGAGGGGGTTTTGGGGAGTCCCAAGGGGGTTTGGGTGCCTTGAAGTAGGATTTGGGGGGACCTGGAAGGGGGTTTGGGGGGGGTTGGGGGCTCTTGAAGGAAGGTTTGGGGGTTCTCTGGGGCTGGAAGGGGGTTCAGGAGGTGCTGGGGTCTCAGGGTTGGGGGTTTTGGGGGGTCTCCAGTGGGGTTGGGCACCTTGAAGGAGGGTTTGGCAGGTTCTAAAAGAGGGTTTGGGGGGGGGCTTGGGCGGCTCCTGGGGGTCTTGAAGGGGGGCTTGGGGGGTCCTGGGGGACTGGAAGGTGATTTGGGGTGTCTTGGGAGGGTTTGGGGGTTTTGGGGGGCTCCTGGGGCAGTTGGAAGGTGGTTTGGGGTGTCCTGGGGGGTCTCGGAGGTGGGGGGGTTGGGGGGGCCTCAGGGTCAGAGGAATGGGGGATTTTGGGGTGCCGGGAAGCTCCTTAGGTGGTCCCTGGGGCAGATCTGGGGTCCCAGCAGGGAATTTTTGGGGTTGGGGGTGTCAGATGGCAGCACTGGGGGGGGTGTCTTTTTTTTGGGGGTGGGTGTCGATGACCCCATGCCTGCATGCCCCCCCCCCCAGACCAGATGTCGATGGAGGGGTTCGGACAGTTCCTGGGGGGGGAGGAGAACAGCATCGTGCCCCCCGAAACCCTGCGCCTGCACCAGGACATGACCCAGCCCCTCCCCAGCTACTTCATCAACTCCTCCCACAACACCTACCTCACCGGTACCCCAAAACCCCCCCTGCACCCCAAAACCTGAGGGGGAGGGTTAGGGTGGTACCTACCCCCCCTGTACCCCAAAAACCTGGAGGGAGCGGGGGGGGTACCTTGCAGGGTCCTGAGGGCAGCACATACCTTGGCTGCACCCCAAAAAACCTTGGAGGGGGTATTTGCCTCCCCTGTACCACAAAAACTTGGGGTGGGGGGCATTTGTCACCCCTGTACCCCAAAAAACTGGGGGGGCACCCGGGGGGGTCCCTGGGGCATTTTGAGGTACTGGGGGGGGGAGACTGGGGTTGTTTTGGGGGTCCCTGGGGTATTGGAGGCGTTCCCGGGCTATGGGGAGGGGTCCCTGGGGTCTTGGGGGGGTCCCTCACATATTGGGGAATGGGGGGGTCCCCGGGGTATTGTGGGGGTCCCTCATGTATTGGGGGGCGGGGGGAGCGTTCCCTGCGCTATGGGGGGGGGGCCTGGATTAAGGGGGACTGGGGGTGTCCAGGGGGTACTCGGAGGTGCCCGGGGGATCCCCAGGGAGTATCAGGTGGGTCCCTCGGGTTGGGGGTGTTTTAGGGTGTGGGGGGTTTGGGGGGGTGTCGTGGTTTTGGGGTGCCCCCCCCATCTCTGACCGCCCCCCGGCCCCCCAGCGGGGCAGCTGACGGGGGCTTCTTCGGTGGAGATGTACCGGCAGGTCCTGCTGAGCGGCTGCCGCTGCATCGAGCTCGACTGCTGGAAGGGGCGACCCCCCGATGAGGAGCCCTTCATCACCCACGGCTTCACCATGACCACCGAGATCCCCTTCAAGGTGCCCCCCCAAAAACTGGCGGTCCTCCAAACCCCCCTGAGCCCCCCAAAACTACCCAAAGCCCCCCAAAACTACCCAAAGGCCCCCCCAAAACTGCCCTGGCCCCATAGCACCCACAATGGGCCACTCTTGAGCACCCAGACCTCCTTTAAGACCACCCCAAAACCCAGGGGGTCCCCCCAAAGCCCCCTCTTGGGCCACCACAGCCCCTTTGGGGGGGTCCCAGTTTTTGGGATGCCCCCCTGAACCCCCTTTTCATGCCTGGCAGGAGGTGATCGAGGCCATCGCTGAAAGCGCCTTCAAGACGTCGCCGTACCCCGTTATCCTCTCCTTCGAGAACCACGTAGATTCGTGAGTCCCCCCCGAATCTCCAGGGTCCCCCCCAAGCCTCCAGGGGTCCCCCCAAGTGCCTTGGGGTCCCCCCAAACTTCTTGGGGTCCCCACAAAACCTCCAGGGTCCCCACAAACCCGCAGGGTCCTCCCCAAACCTCCAGGGTCTTCTGTCATTCCTTTGAACTCCAAATCCCATTGGGAGGATTTGGGGGGAACCCCCAGGGGTCCCTAAAAATCCTGTGGGGTCCCCAAAAATTCCTGGGGTACCCCCAAATCCCTCAGGGCCTCCCCCCCTTCCCAGGGTCCCCCTGAAAACGTCCCTGACCCCCTCCCCAAAACCAACTGGATGCAAGCAGGGGGAATGCTGAAGGAGGAGGGATAGCCCCCCGAAACGCCTTTTTCACCCCAAAATTGGGGGGGCGGGGCCTGTGGATTTGGGGGACCCCCCCAGCACCCCAATATTCTGCCCTCCCCAGGACCAAGCAGCAGGCGAAGATGGCCGAGTATTGCCGCAACATATTCGGGGACGCGCTGCTCATCGACCCCCTGGAGAAGTACCCCGTCAGTTTGGGGGTGCAGGGGGGAGTTTTGGGGGTGCAGGGGGGTGGGTTGGGCATACAGGAGAGGGTTTGGGGGGCACGGTGGATTTTAGGCATGCAGGAGGGGAATTGTGGGTGTCTGGGAGGGTCAGTGCAGGTTTGGGGGTGCAGAGCTGCATTTTGGGGGTGCAGGGGAGGAGTTGGGGGTGCAGAGCTGGGTTTCAGGGGTGCAGGGCCGAATTTGGGGGGTGTAGGGCTGGGTTTTGGGGGTGCAGTGGAAGTTTGGAGTGCAGGGCTGGATTTGGAGATACAGGGTGGGGGTATAAAGATAGGGTTTTAGGGGTGCAGGGGTGGATTTGGGGTGCAGGGTTGGGGTTTTGGGGTGCAGGGCTGAATTTGGAGGTCCAGGGCTGGATTTGGGGGTACAAGGAAAGATTTGGAGGTGCAGAACTGGATTTGGGGGTACAGGGGAAGATTTGGGGGTGCAGAGCTGGGTTTCAGGGGTACAGTGCAGGTTTGGGGGTGCAGGGCTGAATTTGGGGGGTGTAGGTCTGGGTTTTGGGGGTGCAGTGGAAGTTTGGAGTGCAGGGCTGGATTTAGGGGTACAGGGGAAGATTTGGGGGTATAAGGATGGGGTTTTAGGGGTGCAGGGTTGGGGTTTGTGGGTACAAGGGAAGATTTGGGGGTGCAGGGCTGGATTTGGGTGTTCAAGGAAAGATTTGGGGGTACAGGGGAAGATTTGGGGGTGCCAGGCAGGATTCTGGGGTGTGGGGCTGGATTTTGGGGCTACAGAGCTATATTTGGGGTGGCAAGGCTGAATTTGGAGCATATTTTGGGGTGCAGGGGTAGGTTTTGGGGGTACAGGGCTGGGTTTTAGGGGTGCTGTGCTGGTTGGATGGGCAGGGTTGGATTTGGGGGTGCAGGGAGGATTTGGGCGTGCAGGAGGTGTGGGATTTTGGGGGTGTGGGGCTGAGTTTTGGGGGGTGCCATCAAGGTTGGGTGGGTTTGGCTGGATTTGGGGTTACAGGAAAGTGGGGGGGCCCCCCCATGACTTTTGGGGTGCTGCAGCTGGAGCCGGGGGTGCCCCTGCCCAGCCCCCAGGACCTGCTGGGCCGGATCCTGGTGAAGAACAAGAAGCGGCGCCCGAGGCCGGCCCCCGGCCCCC
The DNA here is from genome assembly GCF_947461875.1 of Haliaeetus albicilla. Taxonomy (NCBI): domain Eukaryota; kingdom Metazoa; phylum Chordata; class Aves; order Accipitriformes; family Accipitridae; genus Haliaeetus; species Haliaeetus albicilla. The sequence goes on along the minus strand of NC_091504.1, from coordinate 6,160,418 downwards.
CCAACCTGCGCCCCAAAACTCCCGGCGCCAGCGACCCGGGTACCCCAAAACCTCCCTGCTGCACTGCAAAACTTCCCCTCTGCACCCCAAAACCTCCCCTCTGCACCCCCAAATCCCACCTGTGCCCCCAAATGGCTCCAGCCCTGTGCCAGTGCCCCTGCACCCCAACCTGTCCGCACCCCAAAACCATCCCCTGAACCCCCAAACCCTCCCCCTGAACTCCCAAAACTACACCTGCACCCCAGACCAGCCTGGTGCCAGCAATCCCTGCACTCAAAACCTCTCCTTTAAACCCCAAACTTCCTCCTGCACCCCAAAACCTCATCCTGTACCCCTAAAGTTCCCCTGCACCCCAAAACCCCTCCCTGCACCCCAAACTGCTCCAGCCCTGCACCAGCGACCCTGGTACCCCCAAACCTCCCCCTGCACCCCAAACCTCACCTGCACCAACTCCCCCCAAACACCACCCCACCCCCGGACCCCCCATCTCCCTATATAGCACCCCAAAATCTGTAAGGAGCCCCCCCAAACTCTTCTGCCCCCCCCAAACTGTGTTATGCTCCCGAAAACCCCTGGGCACCCCCAAACTGCTGGGCTTTGGGGTCCCCTCTCACATCCTGCTCCCCTACAGGCCCCCCCCTCACGGAACACTCTGAAACTGGGATCCCCCCAGTACCCAATGGGGAGGAGAAGGGGCCCAAGCTGGGTGAACCCCGAAAATCTATTGGTGAGTTTGGGGGTGCTGGGGGTGATTTGGGTGGGAGCTCAGAGGGATTTGGACATGCCAGGGGGAGATTTGGGGGTGCTGGGGGAGATTTTGGGGGCTGAGAGGGATTTGGGGATGCCAGGGGGAAATTTGGGGGTGCTTGGGAGGATTTGGGGGTGCTGGGGGGGATTTAGGGGTCCCGGGGGTAGGTTTGGGGGTGTTTGAGAGAATTTGGGGGTGTTGGGGGCATTCATGGGGTGCTGGGGGGTGATTTCAGGTGCCAGGGGGAGATTTGGGGGTGCAGGGGGTATTCAGGGGGTACCGGAGGGATATGGGGGTGCCAAGCAGGATTTGGGGGTGCAGAGATGTTCATGGGATGCTTGGAGGGATTTGAGGGTGCTAGCAGGAGATTTAGGGGTGCAGAGGGGATTTGGGGGTACCAGGGGGTGATTTGGGGGGTGCAAAGGGGGATGGGGCGATCTGGGGGTATTGGGGAGTGATTTGGGAGTGCAGGGGGATATTGGGGAGGTGCGGGGGTCCCCCAAATTCACACACACCCCCCCCAGACCGCGAGGCTGACAGCGAGGAGGAGGAGGAGGAGGAGCTGCCGGAGATGAAGAAGCCGACGACGGACGAGGTGGGTGATTTTGGGGGGGGGCCCTTGAGGGATTTGGGGGGGCCCTGGGGAGTGATGGGAGGGGTGGGAGGGGTCTGGGGGGGCTTTGGGGGTGGTCTGGGAGGGGTTTAGGGGGGCTTTGGGGGGTTTTGGGGTGTCTGGAGGGACCCTGGGCAGTTTTAGGGAACCCTTGAGGGGTTTGGGGGGGCTGCAGGGGGCCCTGGGGTATCCTGGGAGGGGGGGAGGTATGGGGGGGACGGCCTGGGGGACTTTTGGGGGACACTGGTGGGATTTGGGGGAGGCATGGGGTGTTGAGCAGAGCCAGGTGAATTTGGGGGGACCCCAGGGAGTTGGGGGGGGACCTGGTGAGGTTTGGGGTTACCCTGGCAAGTTTCGGGGACCTGGAGGGATTTGGGGGGACCCTGGAGAGCTTGGGGGGGACCCCAGGGGGATTTAAGGGGACCCCAAGGAGTTTAGAAGGAGTTGGGAAGGTCTGGGGGGACCCCAAGGGGTGTTGGGGGGACCAGAGGGATGTTGGGGGGATCCAGGGGTTTTGGGAGGGACCAGAGGGGTGTTGGGGGGACCCCAGGAGTTTTGGGGGGGATCCCAAGGGGTTCTTGGGGCCCCTGGAGTGATTTTTGGGGTGCGGGGCGCAGGGCACGGCCAGCAGCGAGGTGACGGCCACCGAGGAGATGTCGACCCTCGTCAACTACATCGAGCCCGTCAAGTTCAAGTCATTCCAGGCTGCCAGCAGTCAGTGGGGTTTGGGGGGTCAGAGGGGATTTGGGGGGGTCACGGGGGTCCTAGGGGGGGATTTCAGGGGTTTTAGGGGGGGCCTGGAGGGTTTTAGGGGGCCCTGATGGGGTTTGGGGGTGCCTTGGAGACCCTGCAGGGGGATTTCAGGGGTTTGGGGGGGTTTTGGGGAGATTTTGGGGGATGGTGAGGGGTTTTGGGGGGACCTTGATGTGGTTTGGGGGGAGGTCCTGGGGGGAATTTGGTGGGAGAGGGGGAAGTTTAGGGGGGGCTTGGAGATCCGGGGGGGGCATTCAGGAGTTGGGGGGGCTCTGGAGAGGTTTGGGGGGGTTGGGGGTGCTCTGGGAAAGTTTGGGGAGGGGCATGGGAGGGGAGTTGGGAGGCTGGGATGTTTGGGGGGGCTCCGGGAAGGTTTGGGGGTATTTTGAGGGGAATGGGGTTTTGGGGGATCTTGGGACACCCTTGGGGTTTTTCCGGGGGACCCCTTGGGTGATTTGGGGGTGTTGCCCCCCCAGAACGCAACAAGGCCTTTGAGATGTCATCCTTTGTGGAGACGAAGGGGCTGGAGCAGCTCACCAAGAGCCCCCTCGAGTTCGTGGAGTATCCGCCACCCGGGGGGGTTTTGGGGGGGCCCTGGGCTGGGGGGGGGCTGGGGTTTGAGGGGACCCCCGTGGGATAGGGGGAACCCCCTTGAAGTGGAAGAGGGATGCTCTGGCGGGGGAAAGATGGGGGTTTTGGAGGGGGTTTAGGGTGTGTTTGGGGATGTAGAGGTGATTTTGGGGTGCGTTTGGGGGTGTGTAGGTGGGTTTTGGGGTGCTCTTGGGGGAAATAGGGGGATTTGGGGGTGCTTTTAGGGAATACGAGCAGGGTTTGGGGTCCTTTTGGGGATGTATAGGAGGTTTTGGGGTGTATTTGGGGGAGATAGAGGGATTTTGGGGTGCTTTCCAGGGATACGAGGTGGTTTTGGGGTATGCTTAGGGGTATACAGGGGGATTTGGGGTGCATTTGCAGGATGAGGAAAGTTTTGGGGTGCTCTTGGAGGAGATAGAGGGATTTTGGGGTGCATTAAGGGGGCATAAGCAGGTTTTGGGGTGCGTAGGTGAGTTTTGGGATGCTCTTGTGGGAAATAGGATGATTTTGGGGTGCATTAAGGGGATATAAGCTGGTTTTGGGGTCCACTTGGGGATATACAGGGGTTTTGGGGTGCATTTGGGGGTTGAGGTGAGTTTTGGGGGGCTCTTGGGGGAGATAGAGGGATTTTGGGGTGCACTAATTGGATATAAGCTGGTTTTGGGGTGCCCTTGGGGGTCTGTAGGGGGTTTTGGGGTGCCTGGGGCTATTAGTGACTTCTGGGGAGCGTTTTGGGGTGCACAGCTGGTTTTTAGGGGGTGTGGGGGAAGATGGGGCTGTTGGGGGGGGGCAGAAGCAGGTTTTGGGGTGCTCTGGAGCTGTTTCGGGGTCTGTGGGGCAGCTGTGGGGCAACCGGGGCAGGTGTAGAGGATGACGGGGCAGGTGTGGGGCCGATCGGGCTGTATGGAAGTGGTACGGGGGTTGGTGCGGAGCGGCCGTGGGGCAGCTGCGGGGCAGCTATGGGGCAGCCGTGGGTCGCGTAGTCCTTGACGCTCAGGTACAACAAGCGCCAGCTGAGCCGCGTCTACCCCAAGGGCACCCGCGTCGACTCCTCCAACTTCCAGCCCCAACTCTTCTGGAACGCTGGCTGCCACATGGCCGCCCTCAACTTCCAGACCCTCGGTCAGACCCACGGCGCGACCCACGGCGCGGCCCCGACCCATAGCGCGGTGCCCACCCCCCTCCTTCCCCATAGTGCAGCCCTGAGCGCGACCCACTGCCCACCCCCCAGCTCGTAGCACAGATCCAGAGCGTGGTCCAGCCCCATAGCGCGACCCATAGCATGGTCCGTAGTACAACCCACGGTGCGGCAGACCCACGGCGTGACCCACCACGTGGCCCCGACCCGTAGCACAGCCCCACAGCACCCCATAGCCCCGTGGCACACCGTGCCTCTGACCCCCACAGCTGCACCCAGCACCCCACGGCTGTGACGCTGCCCCACGGCGCTGACCCCTGCCCCACACCTCTGCCCCACGGCGCGCCCCAGACGTACCGATACGGCCGAACCTGGGGCTGTTCCCAGTCCCAATGCCCCCCCCGAGCCCCATCACAGCTCTGCCCCACGGCGCTGACCCCTGCCCCACACCTCTGCCCCATGGCGCGCCCCAGACATACCGATGCAGCTGAACCTGGGGCTGTTCGAGTACAACGCTCGCTGCGGGCTCCTGCTCAAACCCGAGTTCATGCGACGCCGGGACAAAACCTTTGACCCCTTCGCCGAGGATCTGGTGGACGGGATCGTCGCCAACACCCTGCGGGTGCAGGTGGGGGGGACACCCCAAAACTGACCCGGGGTGGGTGGGGGGGTTGCCACGGCCCCCCCAAATGGCTCTGGGGCGGGGGGGGAACTGCCCAGAGCCGCCCAAATGGCTCCAAAGGGGTTGGGAGGCCCTGCAGCCAGCCCCCCAAAACTGAGCTGGGGGGGGTCCCTAGAGCCCCCCCAAAATTGATCCGGAGGAGGAGTCCCTAGATCCCCTCCCAAATGTCCCTAGAGGTGGGGAGGGGTCCCATCACCCCTAATTACCCCAGGGCATGGGCAGGTTTTGGGGTGCCAGGCTGATTTTGGGGTGCCCCCCCAAGTGATCTCAGGGCAGTTCCTGTTGGAGCGCCGCAGGGGGGCCTGGGGGTGCTGGGGGTGGGTTTTGGGGGTGTCAGGGCAATTTGGGGGTGTCAGGGCAGGTTTTGGGGTGCCAGGCTGATTTTGGGGTGTCCCTCCCCAGGTGATCTCAGGGCAGTTCCTGTCGGAGCGCCGCGGGGGGGTCTACGTGGAGGTGGACGTCTTCGGGCTGCCGGTGGACACGCGGCGGCGGTTCCGCACCCGGCCCTGCCAGGGGAACCCCTTCAACCCAGTGTGGGATGAGGAGCCCTTCCTCTTCCACAAGGTGCCAAACTGGGGGGTACTGGGAGGGACTGGGAGAGGGGCTAGGTAGCACTGGGAGGGACTGTGGGGCACTGGGGAACCCCTTCAACCCTGTGTGGGATGAGGAGCCCTTCCTCTTCCACAAGGTGCCAAACTGGGGGGCACTGGGAGGGGACTGGGAGGGACTGGGGGACACTGGGAGGGACTGGAGAGGGGCTAGGGGACACTGGGAGGGACTGGGAGAGGGACTAGGGGGCACTGGGAGGGACTGGGGGCACTGGGGAACCCCTTCAACCCCATGTGGGACAAGGACCCCTTCCTCTTACACAAGATGCCAAACTGGGAGGCACTGGGAGGGGACTGGGAGGTCACTGGGGGGATCTAGGGGTCACTGGGAGGAAAGTGGGGAGAACTGGGAGGGACTGGGAGGGCTTAGTAGGGGACTGGGAGGCACTGGGGGGATCTAGGGGTCACTGGGAGGGACTGGGGGGCACTGGGGGGGCACTTGGAGGACTGGAAGGGAACTGGGGTGAACTGGGAGGCACTTGTGGGGAGCAGAAGAGAACTGGGGGGGGCACTGGGCAAGGATTGGGAGGGATCTAGGGGGCACTGGGGGGGAGCTGAGGGGAACTGGGAGGGAACTGGGAGGGCAGTGGCGAGGCGGGTGCCCCCCCCAGGTGGTGCTGCCCTCCCTGGCCTCCCTGCGCGTGGCCGCCTACGAGGAGGGCGGGCGCTTCCTGGGTCACCGCGTCCTGCCCGTCGCCGCCCTGCGCTCGGGTGAGGGGGGGCCGGGGGTGGGTGGGGGAGTGGGGGTCCCCAGGGGTGGGGGGGTGTCCCCGGGGGTGGGGGTGGGGGGAGCAGCCGTAGGGTCGGGCCTACCCACGGTGCTGTGGCAATGGGGCCTGGGGTGCCAGGCCTACCCACGGTGCCCTGCACCAGCTTATTGCCATGGTAACAGCGCTCAGGGCCTACCCAGAGTGCTCTGCTGCCAGCTTGTTACCATGGTAACAAGGGTTTGGGCCTACCCATAGTGCGTGCTGCCAGCCTGCTACTGTGGTAACAGTGCTCAGGGCCTACCCGTAATGCCCTCTGCCAGCCTGTTTCCATGGTAACAGGGGTCTGGGCCTACCCATGATGCTGTGCACTCAGCTTGTTACCATGGAAACAGGGTTCTGGGCCTACCCACAATGCTGTGCACTCAGCCTGTTACCATGGTAACCAGAGTTTGGGCCTACCCACAGTGCCCTGCTGCCAGCCTGTTACTATGGTAAGAGCACTCAGGGCCTACCCATAGTGCCCTGCTGCCGGCCTGTTACCATGGTAACAGGGGTCTGGGCCTACCCACAATGCCTTGTGCCAGTCTGTTACCATGGTAACCAGGGGTTGGGCCTACCCACAGTGCCCTGCACCAGCCTGTTACCATGGTAACCAGGGGTCTGGGCCTACCCACAATGCTGTGCAGGGCCTGCCGCCGTAACAGCAGCGGGGGGTAGTGGGGTCCCTGTCCCCAGGGTCAGGTTTGGGGGTGCCCAGCCTTACTCAGGGTGGGCTGGGGGGGCCCCCCATTCCCCCCCCACCCAGCCACCACGTTGTTTTCCCCCTCCCTCAGGCTACCACTATGTCTGCCTGCGCAACGAGAGCAACCAGCCGCTCTGCCTGCCCGCCCTCCTCCTCCACACCGAGGCCTGCGACTACGTCCCCGACGGCCACCAGGGTGCGGGGGGGTGACGATGACACCCCCAAAACCCGGGGGGGGGCCCAAAACCCAGGGGACCCCCCCCCAAGGCCTGGAAGGCGCGGGGGGGGGGGGGCTGCAGCCCCAGGGTGGGACTTGGGGCAGCCCCAGCGGGTGTTTGTGAGGGTGTGACCCCATTTTTGGGGGCCTCCCTCTTTTTTTGGGGGTCCCATTTGCTTTTTGGGTGGGTCCTCTATGAGTTGGGGTGGGGGGGACCCCAAAAGTTTTGGGGGGGTCAGTACCCCCATGGCTTGGTGCTGGGTGGAGATCAGAGCAGCTCCAGCACTCATTTGTGAGGGTTTGACCCCATTTTGGGGGGTCCCCCCCTCTTTTTGGGGGTCCCTTGTGGTTTTGGGGGGGTCCTGATTTTGGGGGGGCACCCCAAAAGTTTGGGGGCCCGGGGGGGGCAGCACCCCCAGGACTCGGTGCTGAATGGTGATCAGGGCAGCCCCAGCACCCCTTTGAGAGGGTTCACCCTATTTTTGGGGGTCCCCTCCACTTTTGGGGGGTCCCCTGTGCTTTTTAAGGGGTCCCCCCACTCTCTTGGTGACCCCATTTGTGGGGTGCCCCCCCATTTGTGGGGTGCCCCTCAGTTTGGGGGTGCCCATTTTGAGGGTGTTCCTCACTTATGGGGTGTCCCCATATTTGGGGGGCTCTCATTCCTAGGGTATCCCCCTTTTGGGGATGTCTCCCATTTTTGGGGTGTCCCCACTTTTGGGTGTTCCTTATGCTTGGGGTGCCCTTACTTATGGGCTTCCCCCCATTTTTGGGGGACCCTCCCCATTTTCCCCATTGTTGGGTTGCCTCATTTTTGCCCCCCCCGTACCCCCAATTTCCCTCATGTTCGAGATACCTCACTTCCCTGCCCCCATTTTTGGGGTGCCCCCCATTTCCCTCATTTTTTGGGTGCCCCCCCATCCCATGATGGGGATCCCCCCCTTTTTGGAGGTGTGGCCCAATATTTTGGGGGGGGTGGATCGTGTCCCACCCGTCAAAAGTGGGGCAGCTCCCTTTAGCCCTATCGCTCCTTTCTTGGGGTGCTCCTATTCGGGCTGGGGGGGGTCCCCCTTTTTTTGGGGGGGGGTTGGGGGACCCCTTCCCCCCAGTCACCCCCCAATTCTTGTGCCCCCCCCAGATTATGCCGAGGCTTTGATCAACCCCATCAAACACGTCAGCCTGATGGACCAGCGCGCCCGGCGGCTGGCTGCCCTCATGGGGGACGGCGAGGTTGGGGGGTCCCCAAGGGTTTTTTTGGGGGGGCCCTGAGGGTTTTGGGGGGCCCTGGGGGGGTTTGGGGGGACCCTGGGAAAGTTTCAAGGGGTTACAGAGGTTTTGGGGGGGGGGGAGCAGGTTGGGAGGGGAGGTTTTGGTGGGGGACTGGGATGGATGAGCAGGGACTGGAGGATTTTGGGGTGTCATGGAGGGTTTGGGGGGGCCAAGGGTTTTTTTAGGGGGTCCCAAGGGGGTTTTGGGGGGTCCCCAAGGGATTTGGGGGGGTCACAGAAGATTTGGGGGGTCCTTGGGACAGGTTTGGGGGAGGTTGAAGTTGTCTTGGGGGGCTGGGATGGATGAGAGTGGGAGGATTTGGGGGGTGTCCAGAGGGGTTTTGGGGGTCCCCAAGGGTTTTGGGGGGGTCCCCAAGGGGGTTTGGGGGGGGCACAGGGTTTTAAGGGGGGGGCTGTGGTGGATTTGGGGGGGGGTCTCAGAGGGGCGGGGATGGATGAGGAGGGTGGGAGGATTTTGGGGTGTTATGGAGGATTTGGGGGGGCCGAGGGGGTTTTGGGGGGGTCCCAAGGGGGTTTTGAGGGCCTGGAGGGGTTTTGGGAGGGTCCCCAAGGGGTTTGGGGGGGCTATGGTGGATCTGGAGAGGCCCTTGGGGATTTTGGGGGGCCCTGGGGGGGGGTTGGGGGGGTGACAGATGATTTGGGGGGGCCCCTGAACCCCACCTCTCTTCCCTAGGAGAGCCCCGAAAAGCCCCGTGAGAGCCTGGGGGGGGCACGAGGGGAAGCGGCTGCCGACCCCCCCCCCAGAGCCCCGGCCCCCCCCCCACCCCCGGGGGTGCCCCCCCCCCGGCCCTCCCACTGTCTCCAGCCCAGGTAAGGGGGGGGGTCCCCCAAATCACCCTTCTGGGGCCCCCCCTAAAAGCCCAGCCCAGATGTTGGAGTGGGGGGGTCCCCCAAATAAATCCTTCCCTCCCCCAAGACCCCCCTGTTGGGGGTCCCAAGTTCTTCCTTCCCCTCATCTGGGGGGGGCTCCCAGTTCCCTGGGGGGCCCCCCAAAATCTGGGGGTGCTCAAGGTGGGGGGGACACCCTGGGGGGCTCCCCCTTATTTTTTCTCCTCCCGCACCCCCCCTCAGGGCAGAGGGATGACCTAATCGCCAGCGTCCTCACAGGTAAGATCTGGAGGCCCCTCCCCGATTTGGGGGGGCCCCCCCCCCAGCTGCACCCCTAATACCTGGGAGGAGTCCCCCAAATCTCCAGTCCTTGGCCCCCCCCCCAAAATGATCCATGGGGTGCTTTATGGGGACTTTAGCCCCTGTTTGAGGGGTTTGGGGGTCCCCCAATTTGTTGTGCCCCCCCAGGGTGTTTTGGAGACCCCCGCACCCCCAAATCCTCCCCTGAACCCCCAAATTCTCCTCCTCCAACACATCTTCACCCTGGGTCACCCAAAAGAGACAGAGAGTGCCCTGGCACGGCCGTAGCCCCCATTTTCAGATCATGGGGGGGTCCCCCAAATTGTTGTCCCCCCCCGAGGAGTTTTTGGGGGGACCCCCCTGCACCCCTGAATCCCCCCTGCACCCCCGAATCTCCCCTGAAACCCCGAATTCCCCCTATTTACTACCATGGAACATCCAGGTTGCTCCTAGAAAGCTGTAGCCCCCATTTTCAGCTTATGGGGGGTCCCCCAAATTTACATGCCCCCCCCGCGGGGGGGGAGTTTTGGGGACCCCCCCGAACCCCCAAAACCCCCCCAGAGGTGTCCCCGCAGTCGGTGGAGGAGCTGCGGCAGCACAAGGCGTACGTGAAGCTTTTGAAGCAGCAATACCGAGAACTGAAGGAATTGCGCAAAAAACACGTCAAGAAACTCGTGGCTCTGCACAAGCGCCTGGCAGCCAGGTGGGACCCCAAAATCTGGCACCCCCAAAACCCACACCACCACCCCCCCAGCACCCCAAAATTTGCCCTGGGCCCCCCCCCAAAATATCAAACCCCACAGGTCCAAAGCTTGCCCCCGGCTCATGAAGCCGGCCGGGGAAGCCCCAAGAAGGGGCACCCCAAAAACTGGGGTCACTCCAGCACTGACCCTGGCGAACCCCAAAATGCTCTGGGACCCCAAAATGCCTGGGAGTCCCCCCAAATTACTTTGGGAGCTCCCAAATGGCGCTGACACCCCCAAACAGCCCCCCACTTATCCCAGGCATTGAGTGAGAGATTAAGAGGGTCAGAGCAGGTGGAACCCCACAAAGGGGCACCCCAAAATCCGGGGGCACTCCAGCACTGACCGTGGCGAACCCCAAAATGCTCTGGGACCCCCAAATGCCTGGGGGACCCCCAAATGTTTTTGGGACCCCCCCAAATGGTGTTGGCACCCCAAACTTCCCCCCACTTGTCCCAGGGATCTGGAGCAGCAAATTTAAGAGGGTCAGAGCAGGTGGAACCCCAAAAAGGGGGGACCCAAAAATGGGGCACCCCCAAAGAGCCACGGGGGTACCCAAAGCAATGGTGGTGCCCCCCAAAATCCTGGTGTACCCCCAGATCTTCCCTAAGCACTGCAAGAGGAGGTGGGACCCCCCCAAACGGGGTGCCTGGGGAACCCCAAAGTGAACCACCCCCCGCCAATCACCCCAGGGCCCCCCCAAAATGAACCCAGAAGACCCCAAAACCCCAAGGGGGGACCCCAACCAAACCACCCTGCCCCAACTGGGGGTCCCTCCAAAACAGCTGCCCCCCCAAAAAAGCCACCCAGCTCCCAAATGCTGCTGGTTGCCCCCCAAAATCTCCCCCACAGGGCACCCCAAAACCCTGACCCCCCCCCCGCGATATTGGGGGGGAGTGGGTGCCCCCAAAGTGGGGGTGTCCCCTAATTTGGGGTGTCCCCCCCAACAGTGCCAGCAAGTCGGCAGAGGCGGGGGGGCAACGGGCGGCACTGCGGGGGGCTGCTGCAGCTGCGGGAGGAGCAGCACCACGCTGAGCACGGCTGCAAGCGGGAGCACCTCCGGCAGGTACTGGGCATACTGGTTTGTACTGGGAGCAGTGGGGAGGGCAGGGGGCCAAGCAGGGCTGCAAGTGGGAGCATCTCTGGCAGGTACTTGGTGTACTGGTTTGTACTGGGAGCAGTGGGGAGGGCAGGGGGCCAAGCAGGGCTGCAAGCAGGAGCACCTCTGGCAGGTACTGGGTGTACTGGTTTGTACTGGGAGGGACTGGGAGCAGTGTCGAGGGCTGTACTGGTCCATGCTGGTGTGTACTGGGGGCATCTGCAGCCCCAGTAGCCGGTAGGGCCATACTGGTTTTTCCTGGTTTGTACTGGGGTATTGAAACCCAGCAGTAGGGAGGGCTGTACTGGCCTATGGGCCAGTATAGTACTGGTGTGTACTGGGGCTGCGTGCCGCCCCAGCAGCCGGAGGGCCGGTGTATATGTATACTGTACAGTACTGGCCAGTGTGTACTGGTCTGTACTGGGATGTGTGCAGCCCCAGCAGCCGGGAAGGCCGTACTGGTTCTTAGTGGTCTGTACTGGGATATTGAAAACCCAGCAGTAAGGAAGACTGTACTGGCCCGTACTGGTGCATACTGGTCTGCACTGGGGGTGCGTGCCGCCCCAGCAGCCGAGAGGGCCGTACTGGTCCTTACTGGTCTGTACTGGTCCCAGGCCCAGCAGCGCCTGCGGGAGGTGGCGCTGGAGGCTCAGGCCACCCAGCTCAAGCGCCTGCGCCAGACCAGTGAGAGGTGGGTGCTGGGGGCACTGGGGGGCACTGGGGGGGGGGTCCCATGGGTGCTGGGTGCTGGGGGGGTCCTCAGGGTGCTGGGAGGGGTCCCAAGGGGGGGGGCATGGCCCCTGGGGTGGGGGGGTCCCGTGGGTGCTGGGGGTCCCCCGGGTGGGGGTGGGTTCCCAGGGGGGTGTCCCACGGGTGCTGGGGGTCCCCGGCTGGGGGGGGGATGTCCGTAGGGATCCTGGGGGTGCTGGGGGGGGGTCCCCAAGGTGGGGGGGCTGGGGGGGGGGTCCCCAAGGTGGGGGGGGGCTGGGGGGGGGGGTGTCCCTGGGTGCTGGGGTCTCATGGGGAGGTGCAAGGCCGGGGGGGGGGAGGGAGGATCCTGGGGATGTTTGGGGGGGTCCCCAGATTGGGGGGGGGGGGCTGAGAGGGTGTTGGGGGGGGGGGTCCCAGGTTGGGGGGGGGGGGTCGGGGTGCGGGTGGGTGCCGGGTGCCCCAGGGCGGCGGGTGCCGCAGGGAGAAGAAGGAGCTGCAGAAGATCCTGGATCGGAAACGCCACAACAGCATCACCGAGGCGCGGGGGCGGCGCCGGGGGGGGTACGAGGGGGCCCGGGGTTGTTTTGTGGGGGGGGGGGGGGGGGGCGGCTATAGGGTGCTATGGGGTGCTATGGGGGGGGCACAGCACCTGGGGAGGGCTGGGGAGGCTGTGGGGAGGGAGGAGGGTGCTCGGGGGGGAGGCACTTGGGAGGGGGGGGGCACCCTTATTTGGGGGGGGCAGCTTATTTGGGGGGGGCAGCTTATTGGGGGGGTGTCAATTTGGGGGGGGGGGTGTCCTGGGGGTGCTGACACCCCCCCAAATTGTGCCCCCCCCCCCCCAAAGGGAGCTGACGGAGATCAACCGGCGCCACATCAACGAGTCGGTCACCTCCATCCGCAGGGTGAGCCCCAAAACTGAAGGGGGGGCACCCCAAAAATGCCCCCCACCCAGGGAACCCCAAAATTCCCGGGGGGGGCCCCCTCTTAACCCCCCCCTTCAAAAACAGCCCCCTCAAAACCCTGCACCCCCCCCAGTCAATACCCTCTAAACACTTCACCACCACCACCCCATTTTGGGCCTGCCCTATAATGTGGGGGGGCCCCTCCCATTTTTTGGGGGGGTAGCCCCCCATTTAGGGTGGGGGCATTTTTGGGGTGCCCCCCCTCATTTTGGGGCCCCCCCCCCAGCTGGAGGAAGCGCAGCAGCGGCGGCAGGAGAAGCTGCTGGAGGGACATCGGGGGGGTCCTGGAGCAGATCCAGGAGGAGGAGCCCCGGGTATGGCGGGGGGGCACCCCAAAATTTGGGGGGGGGGCCAGAACACTTTGGGGGGGCCCTGGGTGGGGTTGGGGTGTTTGGGGGGGGGCTACTATGGAGGTTCAAGGGGTGTTTACTGGATGGGGGGGGCAGATGGGTATTCAGGTGCAGCTTGGGGGTGTTTTGGGGGTCTGGGGGGGATTTTGGGGTGCCCTGAGGGTCTCGGGGGGATTTTGGGGGTACTGGAGGTCTTGGGAGAGGATTTTGGGGTGCCCTGGGGGGATTTGGGGTGTCGGGGGGAGGGATTTTGGGGTGCTCTGGGGGGATTTGGGGTGTCGGGGGGAGGGATTTTGGGGTGCCCTGGGGGGATTGGAGGGATTTTGGGGTGCCCTGTGGAGGCTGGGTGTCTCGGGGAGGGGGGTTGCCCTGGGGGTCTTGGGGAGGATTTCGGGGTGCCCTGGGGTCTCTCCAGCCCCCCCCCCCCGGGGGGGAACTCCCTGTAGGTTCCGGGGGTCCCCTCAAAGTTTTGGGGTCCCCCCCGACCCCCCCCATTTCTCTCCCCCCCCCAGCTGGCGCAGGAGCTGGAGCGGGGCCGGGAGCTGGAGCTGCGGGCGCTGCCCCAGGAGGTGGGGCGGTTCCTGCAGGCCCAGGGGGGGGGCAAACGGGGGGACCCCCCCCCCCGCACCCCCAAACCCCCCCCCCGGAACCCCCCCCGGGGACACCACCGTGCTGTGAGGGGGGGGGAAGGGGGGCAGAGCCCCCCCCAACCTCCCCCCCCCCAATTTGAGGGTGCTTGGGGTTTTGGGGGGGGCCTTGCGATTTGGGGGGGCCCCTTTGAGATTTGGGGGGGTCCCTTTGAGATTTGGGGGGGGCCTTTTGGGGACCCCCCGGGGTTACTTTGGCCCCCCCCCCAAATTTGGAGGAGGGGGGGTCCTGTGCCATTTGGGGGGGGGCCCCTAAACATCGGAGGGCCCCCGTTAATTGGGGGGTGCACCCCTTAAGGCCCCCCCACCCCCTTGGGTACCCCCAAATATTAAGGTGCCCCACACACACACTTCAGGGCCCCCCCATTTTCACTGCGGGGGGGGTCCTTTGCACCCCACTTCAAAAACCACTAAAGGGGGAGTGTGTCCCCCCAACCTCACACTCCACCCCCCCAATTTTGGGGTCCCCCCACTTTTCGGGGGGGCTCACACCATGGGTGAGCCCCCCAAAATTTTTGGGGGGGCCTGCTTCACGACACTAAATCACCTCCTTTCCACGCTTCCTTTGCCCCCCCAAATTTGGGGGGGGGAAACAAGGTGGGGGACCCCCAAATCCTCCTCACACCTTGGGGGCCCCCCCAAATCCTCCTCCCCCCCTAAATTTGGGGGGGGCTGCTACAAAGGGCTATTTTTTAAACACCCCCCCAAATTTGGGGAGGGGGGGAACCTGTCTGTCCCTGCTCTGCTGTTGGGGGGCCCCCCCCAAAATTGGGGGACCCCCACTTTAATCGTGGGGGGCCCCCCCAAATCCGGGTCCCCCCTCTTTGTACAATAAGAGTCTTTTTATTCTTCTACGGAGCCGCGTGTGTTTTAAGGGGGGGCCACATTTTCGAGGGGGTCCCCCGAAATTTGGGGGGGCTGCAGGTGCTGCTGGCAGGGGGTGCCTACATTTGGGGGGGAATGCATGGGAATGGGGGTACCCCAAAATCTTCTGCACCCCCCCCATTTTGGGGTGCCCCCCCTTTCTCCTTCATTTTGGGGGTGCCTGTTTTCTTTGGCGGGGCACCTCAGTTTGGGTGCCCCTCTCCGATTCTGGGGTACCCCCTCCATTTTTGGGGTGCCCCCTCCATTTTGGGGGGTGCCCCCCCTTTTCTGGGGGTGCCCCCCCCGGCCGCCATTTTAAGCACAAACCACCCAAACACCATTTTAAAAAACCACCACTTTTATTGCCCCCCCACCCCCCCAGCCCCTTTCCCCTGCAAAATGAGGGGGGGCCCCCCCCCAAAAAATGTTGAGGGGGGGGCCCTGGGGTGGGGGGTGGGGTCTCAGGGTGGGGGGGGCCGGGGGAGCTGGGCGGGGGGGGCGTCGGGCCCCCCACCAGGCCCGTAGGGTCTCCCGCCACCCCCCCTCCCGTCCCGGGGGGGCCCCCCCCAGGCTCTTGGGGCGCGGCAGCACCTGCGGGGGGGGGAATATGTCAGTGTTGGGGTCCCCCCCCGTCCCCAACGCCCCCCCCTTGTCCCCAACCCCCCCCATGACCCCCCCATCTCTCCCACCATTGCCCTGAGCCCCCCAAGTTGCCCCCACAGGTCCCCCAAATTCCCCCCCCCATCCCTCATGTGTGTGTCCCCCCCATGTCCCCAACATCCCCCCCCCCCCCCCCCCGTGTCGTGTCCCCCCCCCCACCTGGAGCTGGAACTCGTCGCTCATCCGCCGCAGCTGGCGGCCGTAGCGTCGGGCGGCCCAGAGCACGGGGGGGGCTGAACGGGAGCGACCCCGAAAACCGGGGGGGTCCCCGGGACCCCCCCCCGCCTCCGCTCCCAGCCGGCCACGCCCCTCTGGAAAAATTGGGGGGGGGGGGCACAAATAAAGAAGGGGGGGGGTGTCAGGGATCTCTATGTCACCCCACCATGGGTGCTGCCCCCCAAAACGCAACTCATGGGGGGTTTGCGGTGCCCCCCCCTTCCAGGAAAGGAGAATAAGGGGAGTGGGTGCCCCCCCCAAAACCTGGGTGCCCCCCCCTCCCCACCCAAACCAAGCTCCACTCATGTGGGGGGGGTAATGAGAGGTTTTGGGGTGCCCTCCCAAATA